>NW_017973422.1:0-21400 GCF_001876935.1 Asparagus officinalis
GAGTTCGTCATCTCGATCAATCGATCCTCTTTGGTAGGAGTTTGATTTGGGCTTCGTCATCCCATCGGAGATTCCTTCGAATATCGAGACCCTCTGTGGAGCGGTCTTGGGGCAGCTACAAGCTGATAATACTGCCCTGATAAATTTTGTACACGGACAGTGAGAATCCGCTTCCCGGGTGTTGCTCTTTCGAGATTCATCCACACCCCCAGCCTGATAGTACAACTCATCGACGTTGCCGTCGGAGTAACCTATCGGCTGCTCACATGGGTTCTCAGGTATAACGCGTTCGTCTGTCTGACGCGTCTTCTTCTGAGTAAACATTGCCTTGTTGGCCTCTGCAAGAGTCGCACGTTTGGAATCACTCCTTTGTGAGGGTGAAACCTTAACGGGCTCTTGGTCCTTTGCACGCACCGCCGAGCTGGTCGTTGCAGAGATCGATTTGTTAGGAGATCGTGTACGACCCCCAGTCTGGATGTTGGCTCGAAGCTCCTTCAACGATCCCCAGCTTTCCTTGACAAGCGCTTTTCCTCGATTCTCGGGTAGAGCGTCGATACGGTTGTTCAGAGGATTCTTGAACTTGGGGAAATCCACGCTGCGGTGGGGCTTTTCCAGAGGTTCGGGATCTGAAATTGATGAAGGTTGGAGAGCAATATTACCTGCTTTTACTTCAGGCGTTGTTTTGGCCTTCGGCATCCAAACTCGTTCGGATCTCGGCGATCTCTTAACGGCCTCTCCCTTTAGCATTTCTCGTGCTTTTTGGACCAGGGCTCGGGCATGCGCACGCAAGGCGCGGCGCTTCTGGATTCGCTCCTCGAGAGTAGAACGGGTTCTTTTGACATGAACCCATTTGTTTGTTTCTGCTTCGGAGGAGGGGCTGGTTGTTTGCCGTGGTTGCTCCTGGCGTTGCCTGGATTTTAGATCTACGTTATAGCGGATCCCATCCATCGGCTCCAAAGCCTCGGCCAGCTGTCGAGCAAGACGTTGACGCTGTCTTTGTCGTGCTCTCTTTGATAATGCCGGAGCGTCTTCAGAAGTCATCTCCTCGGCGGAAGAGGAATCCGGATCTGCGATCTCGACCAGGTTGGACGACGTGGGGACGTCGCGTGGTGCAAGTGCAGAGGCGGCAACGGGGTCTTGGATTTTTGAACCGAAGGACCTGCAATCATTTATGAAAGAGGTTACCTTTCTGTACCCGTTTGGAGAGGCGGATCTGGAGGAGGAGGAAGAGAGGCCTTCTTTGAACCGTTGTTGATCGAGCTCGTGTTCTTCATTCACCCCGATCTTGAGTGCTGGTTGCGTCACGACGGCGTCGGTTGCGATGCCGTTGGCTCCCACTGTGGTCGCCAGCTTGTTTGCGGAAAAAGTTGCTGTATTCATTGCTGCATTCATTACAACTTCAATCGTTACAATGAAATAAAAAGATAGCCTTTTTATAAGACCGGTACACAATGAAAACAAAATAGATACAACTCTTTTCAAACAAACGCAAGATCTGTTTGTCATCTCTTGCTTGCGTGGGTCTTTTGCCTGTGACGGGGATGTTGATATCCGTGGACCACCGGGGCACTCAGATCTGGTCCGATAAAATCGGGCAGAGTTTCGTCTATCCGCGGGGGGATTTTAGAAACTCTGAACCCCGTCGATCCGCGTGGGATCTCAGAGGTGTAAAGCTTATGTCTCGGCTAAAACGAGGCACTAGCTCTCCTTTGTATCACCGCTAAGGGCAACACTAAGGGAAAATAGAAAGGGGAATGAAGAAGGGGGGAGGCTCCTTTGCTGCAGAAGGCTCGCTCACTCCTCGATCCGGCAGGGCTTCGCCGCTCTCTTAGAAAACCCCGACTCCTTCCTCCGGCAGGGCTTCGCCGCTCCTCTCTGGAATTTCAGATCTCAAAGGCTAGAGCTCTAGATCTGAAATTCCTCTCCCAAAACCAAGGCCAAGAGAATGGAGGCCCTAGGGGCCTATTTATAGGAAAAGCAAGGGGTAGGGGTTGGTTGAGGACACCCCTAGGGGGGGTGTCTCGGCTCCAAAACCGAGACACCCCTTGGGGTGTCTCGGCCATGGCCGAGACACCCCCAAGGGGTGTCTCGGTTTTGGAGCCGAGACACCCCCCTAGGGGTGTCCTCAACCAGCCCCCAGGAACAGTTTATACTCTTGTACTCTTTGGAGTATTGAGGAACAGTTTATACTCTTGTACTCTTTGGAGTATTGAGGAACAGTTTATACTCTTGTACTCTTTGGAGTATTGAGGAACAGTTTATACTCTTGTACTCTTTGGAGTATTGAGGAACAGTTTATACTCTTGTACTCTTTGGAGTATTGAGGAACAGTTTATACTCTTGTACTCTTTGGAGTATTGAGGAACAGTTTATACTCTTGTACTCTTTGGAGTATTGAGGAACAGTTTATACTCTTGTACTCTTTGGAGTATTGAGGAACAGTTTATACTCTTGTACTCTTTGGAGTATTGAGGAACAGTTTATACTCTTGTACTCTTTGGAGTATTGAGGAACAGTTTATACTCTTGTACTCTTTGGAGTATTGAGGAACAGTTTATACTCTTGTACTCTTTGGAGTATTGAGGAACAGTTTATACTCTTGTACTCTTTGGAGTATTGAGGAACAGTTTATACTCTTGTACTCTTTGGAGTATTGAGGAACAGTTTATACTCTTGTACTCTTTGGAGTATTGAGGAACAGTTTATACTCTTGTACTCTTTGGAGTATTGAGGAACAGTTTATACTCTTGTACTCTTTGGAGTATTGAGGAACAGTTTATACTCTTGTACTCTTTGGAGTATTGAGGAACAGTTTATACTCTTGTACTCTTTGGAGTATTGAGGAACAGTTTATACTCTTGTACTCTTTGGAGTATTGAGGAACAGTTTATACTCTTGTACTCTTTGGAGTATTGAGGAACAGTTTATACTCTTGTACTCTTTGGAGTATTGAGGAACAGTTTATACTCTTGTACTCTTTGGAGTATTGAGGAACAGTTTATACTCTTGTACTCTTTGGAGTATTGAGGAACAGTTTATACTCTTGTACTCTTTGGAGTATTGAGGAACAGTTTATACTCTTGTACTCTTTGGAGTATTGAGGAACAGTTTATACTCTTGTACTCTTTGGAGTATTGAGGAACAGTTTATACTCTTGTACTCTTTGGAGTATTGAGGAACAGTTTATACTCTTGTACTCTTTGGAGTATTGAGGAACAGTTTATACTCTTGTACTCTTTGGAGTATTGAGGAACAGTTTATACTCTTGTACTCTTTGGAGTATTGAGGAACAGTTTATACTCTTGTACTCTTTGGAGTATTGAGGAACAGTTTATACTCTTGTACTCTTTGGAGTATTGAGGAACAGTTTATACTCTTGTACTCTTTGGAGTATTGAGGAACAGTTTATACTCTTGTACTCTTTGGAGTATTGAGGAACAGTTTATACTCTTGTACTCTTTGGAGTATTGAGGAACAGTTTATACTCTTGTACTCTTTGGAGTATTGAGGAACAGTTTATACTCTTGTACTCTTTGGAGTATTGAGGAACAGTTTATACTCTTGTACTCTTTGGAGTATTGAGGAACAGTTTATACTCTTGTACTCTTTGGAGTATTGAGGAACAGTTTATACTCTTGTACTCTTTGGAGTATTGAGGAACAGTTTATACTCTTGTACTCTTTGGAGTATTGAGGAACAGTTTATACTCTTGTACTCTTTGGAGTATTGAGGAACAGTTTATACTCTTGTACTCTTTGGAGTATTGAGGAACAGTTTATACTCTTGTACTCTTTGGAGTATTGAGGAACAGTTTATACTCTTGTACTCTTTGGAGTATTGAGGAACAGTTTATACTCTTGTACTCTTTGGAGTATTGAGGAACAGTTTATACTCTTGTACTCTTTGGAGTATTGAGGAACAGTTTATACTCTTGTACTCTTTGGAGTATTGAGGAACAGTTTATACTCTTGTACTCTTTGGAGTATTGAGGAACAGTTTATACTCTTGTACTCTTTGGAGTATTGAGGAACAGTTTATACTCTTGTACTCTTTGGAGTATTGAGGAACAGTTTATACTCTTGTACTCTTTGGAGTATTGAGGAACAGTTTATACTCTTGTACTCTTTGGAGTATTGAGGAACAGTTTATACTCTTGTACTCTTTGGAGTATTGAGGAACAGTTTATACTCTTGTACTCTTTGGAGTATTGAGGAACAGTTTATACTCTTGTACTCTTTGGAGTATTGAGGAACAGTTTATACTCTTGTACTCTTTGGAGTATTGAGGAACAGTTTATACTCTTGTACTCTTTGGAGTATTGAGGAACAGTTTATACTCTTGTACTCTTTGGAGTATTGAGGAACAGTTTATACTCTTGTACTCTTTGGAGTATTGAGGAACAGTTTATACTCTTGTACTCTTTGGAGTATTGAGGAACAGTTTATACTCTTGTACTCTTTGGAGTATTGAGGAACAGTTTATACTCTTGTACTCTTTGGAGTATTGAGGAACAGTTTATACTCTTGTACTCTTTGGAGTATTGAGGAACAGTTTATACTCTTGTACTCTTTGGAGTATTGAGGAACAGTTTATACTCTTGTACTCTTTGGAGTATTGAGGAACAGTTTATACTCTTGTACTCTTTGGAGTATTGAGGAACAGTTTATACTCTTGTACTCTTTGGAGTATTGAGGAACAGTTTATACTCTTGTACTCTTTGGAGTATTGAGGAACAGTTTATACTCTTGTACTCTTTGGAGTATTGAGGAACAGTTTATACTCTTGTACTCTTTGGAGTATTGAGGAACAGTTTATACTCTTGTACTCTTTGGAGTATTGAGGAACAGTTTATACTCTTGTACTCTTTGGAGTATTGAGGAACAGTTTATACTCTTGTACTCTTTGGAGTATTGAGGAACAGTTTATACTCTTGTACTCTTTGGAGTATTGAGGAACAGTTTATACTCTTGTACTCTTTGGAGTATTGAGGAACAGTTTATACTCTTGTACTCTTTGGAGTATTGAGGAACAGTTTATACTCTTGTACTCTTTGGAGTATTGAGGAACAGTTTATACTCTTGTACTCTTTGGAGTATTGAGGAACAGTTTATACTCTTGTACTCTTTGGAGTATTGAGGAACAGTTTATACTCTTGTACTCTTTGGAGTATTGAGGAACAGTTTATACTCTTGTACTCTTTGGAGTATTGAGGAACAGTTTATACTCTTGTACTCTTTGGAGTATTGAGGAACAGTTTATACTCTTGTACTCTTTGGAGTATTGAGGAACAGTTTATACTCTTGTACTCTTTGGAGTATTGAGGAACAGTTTATACTCTTGTACTCTTTGGAGTATTGAGGAACAGTTTATACTCTTGTACTCTTTGGAGTATTGAGGAACAGTTTATACTCTTGTACTCTTTGGAGTATTGAGGAACAGTTTATACTCTTGTACTCTTTGGAGTATTGAGGAACAGTTTATACTCTTGTACTCTTTGGAGTATTGAGGAACAGTTTATACTCTTGTACTCTTTGGAGTATTGAGGAACAGTTTATACTCTTGTACTCTTTGGAGTATTGAGGAACAGTTTATACTCTTGTACTCTTTGGAGTATTGAGGAACAGTTTATACTCTTGTACTCTTTGGAGTATTGAGGAACAGTTTATACTCTTGTACTCTTTGGAGTATTGAGGAACAGTTTATACTCTTGTACTCTTTGGAGTATTGAGGAACAGTTTATACTCTTGTACTCTTTGGAGTATTGAGGAACAGTTTATACTCTTGTACTCTTTGGAGTATTGAGGAACAGTTTATACTCTTGTACTCTTTGGAGTATTGAGGAACAGTTTATACTCTTGTACTCTTTGGAGTATTGAGGAACAGTTTATACTCTTGTACTCTTTGGAGTATTGAGGAACAGTTTATACTCTTGTACTCTTTGGAGTATTGAGGAACAGTTTATACTCTTGTACTCTTTGGAGTATTGAGGAACAGTTTATACTCTTGTACTCTTTGGAGTATTGAGGAACAGTTTATACTCTTGTACTCTTTGGAGTATTGAGGAACAGTTTATACTCTTGTACTCTTTGGAGTATTGAGGAACAGTTTATACTCTTGTACTCTTTGGAGTATTGAGGAACAGTTTATACTCTTGTACTCTTTGGAGTATTGAGGAACAGTTTATACTCTTGTACTCTTTGGAGTATTGAGGAACAGTTTATACTCTTGTACTCTTTGGAGTATTGAGGAACAGTTTATACTCTTGTACTCTTTGGAGTATTGAGGAACAGTTTATACTCTTGTACTCTTTGGAGTATTGAGGAACAGTTTATACTCTTGTACTCTTTGGAGTATTGAGGAACAGTTTATACTCTTGTACTCTTTGGAGTATTGAGGAACAGTTTATACTCTTGTACTCTTTGGAGTATTGAGGAACAGTTTATACTCTTGTACTCTTTGGAGTATTGAGGAACAGTTTATACTCTTGTACTCTTTGGAGTATTGAGGAACAGTTTATACTCTTGTACTCTTTGGAGTATTGAGGAACAGTTTATACTCTTGTACTCTTTGGAGTATTGAGGAACAGTTTATACTCTTGTACTCTTTGGAGTATTGAGGAACAGTTTATACTCTTGTACTCTTTGGAGTATTGAGGAACAGTTTATACTCTTGTACTCTTTGGAGTATTGAGGAACAGTTTATACTCTTGTACTCTTTGGAGTATTGAGGAACAGTTTATACTCTTGTACTCTTTGGAGTATTGAGGAACAGTTTATACTCTTGTACTCTTTGGAGTATTGAGGAACAGTTTATACTCTTGTACTCTTTGGAGTATTGAGGAACAGTTTATACTCTTGTACTCTTTGGAGTATTGAGGAACAGTTTATACTCTTGTACTCTTTGGAGTATTGAGGAACAGTTTATACTCTTGTACTCTTTGGAGTATTGAGGAACAGTTTATACTCTTGTACTCTTTGGAGTATTGAGGAACAGTTTATACTCTTGTACTCTTTGGAGTATTGAGGAACAGTTTATACTCTTGTACTCTTTGGAGTATTGAGGAACAGTTTATACTCTTGTACTCTTTGGAGTATTGAGGAACAGTTTATACTCTTGTACTCTTTGGAGTATTGAGGAACAGTTTATACTCTTGTACTCTTTGGAGTATTGAGGAACAGTTTATACTCTTGTACTCTTTGGAGTATTGAGGAACAGTTTATACTCTTGTACTCTTTGGAGTATTGAGGAACAGTTTATACTCTTGTACTCTTTGGAGTATTGAGGAACAGTTTATACTCTTGTACTCTTTGGAGTATTGAGGAACAGTTTATACTCTTGTACTCTTTGGAGTATTGAGGAACAGTTTATACTCTTGTACTCTTTGGAGTATTGAGGAACAGTTTATACTCTTGTACTCTTTGGAGTATTGAGGAACAGTTTATACTCTTGTACTCTTTGGAGTATTGAGGAACAGTTTATACTCTTGTACTCTTTGGAGTATTGAGGAACAGTTTATACTCTTGTACTCTTTGGAGTATTGAGGAACAGTTTATACTCTTGTACTCTTTGGAGTATTGAGGAACAGTTTATACTCTTGTACTCTTTGGAGTATTGAGGAACAGTTTATACTCTTGTACTCTTTGGAGTATTGAGGAACAGTTTATACTCTTGTACTCTTTGGAGTATTGAGGAACAGTTTATACTCTTGTACTCTTTGGAGTATTGAGGAACAGTTTATACTCTTGTACTCTTTGGAGTATTGAGGAACAGTTTATACTCTTGTACTCTTTGGAGTATTGAGGAACAGTTTATACTCTTGTACTCTTTGGAGTATTGAGGAACAGTTTATACTCTTGTACTCTTTGGAGTATTGAGGAACAGTTTATACTCTTGTACTCTTTGGAGTATTGAGGAACAGTTTATACTCTTGTACTCTTTGGAGTATTGAGGAACAGTTTATACTCTTGTACTCTTTGGAGTATTGAGGAACAGTTTATACTCTTGTACTCTTTGGAGTATTGAGGAACAGTTTATACTCTTGTACTCTTTGGAGTATTGAGGAACAGTTTATACTCTTGTACTCTTTGGAGTATTGAGGAACAGTTTATACTCTTGTACTCTTTGGAGTATTGAGGAACAGTTTATACTCTTGTACTCTTTGGAGTATTGAGGAACAGTTTATACTCTTGTACTCTTTGGAGTATTGAGGAACAGTTTATACTCTTGTACTCTTTGGAGTATTGAGGAACAGTTTATACTCTTGTACTCTTTGGAGTATTGAGGAACAGTTTATACTCTTGTACTCTTTGGAGTATTGAGGAACAGTTTATACTCTTGTACTCTTTGGAGTATTGAGGAACAGTTTATACTCTTGTACTCTTTGGAGTATTGAGGAACAGTTTATACTCTTGTACTCTTTGGAGTATTGAGGAACAGTTTATACTCTTGTACTCTTTGGAGTATTGAGGAACAGTTTATACTCTTGTACTCTTTGGAGTATTGAGGAACAGTTTATACTCTTGTACTCTTTGGAGTATTGAGGAACAGTTTATACTCTTGTACTCTTTGGAGTATTGAGGAACAGTTTATACTCTTGTACTCTTTGGAGTATTGAGGAACAGTTTATACTCTTGTACTCTTTGGAGTATTGAGGAACAGTTTATACTCTTGTACTCTTTGGAGTATTGAGGAACAGTTTATACTCTTGTACTCTTTGGAGTATTGAGGAACAGTTTATACTCTTGTACTCTTTGGAGTATTGAGGAACAGTTTATACTCTTGTACTCTTTGGAGTATTGAGGAACAGTTTATACTCTTGTACTCTTTGGAGTATTGAGGAACAGTTTATACTCTTGTACTCTTTGGAGTATTGAGGAACAGTTTATACTCTTGTACTCTTTGGAGTATTGAGGAACAGTTTATACTCTTGTACTCTTTGGAGTATTGAGGAACAGTTTATACTCTTGTACTCTTTGGAGTATTGAGGAACAGTTTATACTCTTGTACTCTTTGGAGTATTGAGGAACAGTTTATACTCTTGTACTCTTTGGAGTATTGAGGAACAGTTTATACTCTTGTACTCTTTGGAGTATTGAGGAACAGTTTATACTCTTGTACTCTTTGGAGTATTGAGGAACAGTTTATACTCTTGTACTCTTTGGAGTATTGAGGAACAGTTTATACTCTTGTACTCTTTGGAGTATTGAGGAACAGTTTATACTCTTGTACTCTTTGGAGTATTGAGGAACAGTTTATACTCTTGTACTCTTTGGAGTATTGAGGAACAGTTTATACTCTTGTACTCTTTGGAGTATTGAGGAACAGTTTATACTCTTGTACTCTTTGGAGTATTGAGGAACAGTTTATACTCTTGTACTCTTTGGAGTATTGAGGAACAGTTTATACTCTTGTACTCTTTGGAGTATTGAGGAACAGTTTATACTCTTGTACTCTTTGGAGTATTGAGGAACAGTTTATACTCTTGTACTCTTTGGAGTATTGAGGAACAGTTTATACTCTTGTACTCTTTGGAGTATTGAGGAACAGTTTATACTCTTGTACTCTTTGGAGTATTGAGGAACAGTTTATACTCTTGTACTCTTTGGAGTATTGAGGAACAGTTTATACTCTTGTACTCTTTGGAGTATTGAGGAACAGTTTATACTCTTGTACTCTTTGGAGTATTGAGGAACAGTTTATACTCTTGTACTCTTTGGAGTATTGAGGAACAGTTTATACTCTTGTACTCTTTGGAGTATTGAGGAACAGTTTATACTCTTGTACTCTTTGGAGTATTGAGGAACAGTTTATACTCTTGTACTCTTTGGAGTATTGAGGAACAGTTTATACTCTTGTACTCTTTGGAGTATTGAGGAACAGTTTATACTCTTGTACTCTTTGGAGTATTGAGGAACAGTTTATACTCTTGTACTCTTTGGAGTATTGAGGAACAGTTTATACTCTTGTACTCTTTGGAGTATTGAGGAACAGTTTATACTCTTGTACTCTTTGGAGTATTGAGGAACAGTTTATACTCTTGTACTCTTTGGAGTATTGAGGAACAGTTTATACTCTTGTACTCTTTGGAGTATTGAGGAACAGTTTATACTCTTGTACTCTTTGGAGTATTGAGGAACAGTTTATACTCTTGTACTCTTTGGAGTATTGAGGAACAGTTTATACTCTTGTACTCTTTGGAGTATTGAGGAACAGTTTATACTCTTGTACTCTTTGGAGTATTGAGGAACAGTTTATACTCTTGTACTCTTTGGAGTATTGAGGAACAGTTTATACTCTTGTACTCTTTGGAGTATTGAGGAACAGTTTATACTCTTGTACTCTTTGGAGTATTGAGGAACAGTTTATACTCTTGTACTCTTTGGAGTATTGAGGAACAGTTTATACTCTTGTACTCTTTGGAGTATTGAGGAACAGTTTATACTCTTGTACTCTTTGGAGTATTGAGGAACAGTTTATACTCTTGTACTCTTTGGAGTATTGAGGAACAGTTTATACTCTTGTACTCTTTGGAGTATTGAGGAACAGTTTATACTCTTGTACTCTTTGGAGTATTGAGGAACAGTTTATACTCTTGTACTCTTTGGAGTATTGAGGAACAGTTTATACTCTTGTACTCTTTGGAGTATTGAGGAACAGTTTATACTCTTGTACTCTTTGGAGTATTGAGGAACAGTTTATACTCTTGTACTCTTTGGAGTATTGAGGAACAGTTTATACTCTTGTACTCTTTGGAGTATTGAGGAACAGTTTATACTCTTGTACTCTTTGGAGTATTGAGGAACAGTTTATACTCTTGTACTCTTTGGAGTATTGAGGAACAGTTTATACTCTTGTACTCTTTGGAGTATTGAGGAACAGTTTATACTCTTGTACTCTTTGGAGTATTGAGGAACAGTTTATACTCTTGTACTCTTTGGAGTATTGAGGAACAGTTTATACTCTTGTACTCTTTGGAGTATTGAGGAACAGTTTATACTCTTGTACTCTTTGGAGTATTGAGGAACAGTTTATACTCTTGTACTCTTTGGAGTATTGAGGAACAGTTTATACTCTTGTACTCTTTGGAGTATTGAGGAACAGTTTATACTCTTGTACTCTTTGGAGTATTGAGGAACAGTTTATACTCTTGTACTCTTTGGAGTATTGAGGAACAGTTTATACTCTTGTACTCTTTGGAGTATTGAGGAACAGTTTATACTCTTGTACTCTTTGGAGTATTGAGGAACAGTTTATACTCTTGTACTCTTTGGAGTATTGAGGAACAGTTTATACTCTTGTACTCTTTGGAGTATTGAGGAACAGTTTATACTCTTGTACTCTTTGGAGTATTGAGGAACAGTTTATACTCTTGTACTCTTTGGAGTATTGAGGAACAGTTTATACTCTTGTACTCTTTGGAGTATTGAGGAACAGTTTATACTCTTGTACTCTTTGGAGTATTGAGGAACAGTTTATACTCTTGTACTCTTTGGAGTATTGAGGAACAGTTTATACTCTTGTACTCTTTGGAGTATTGAGGAACAGTTTATACTCTTGTACTCTTTGGAGTATTGAGGAACAGTTTATACTCTTGTACTCTTTGGAGTATTGAGGAACAGTTTATACTCTTGTACTCTTTGGAGTATTGAGGAACAGTTTATACTCTTGTACTCTTTGGAGTATTGAGGAACAGTTTATACTCTTGTACTCTTTGGAGTATTGAGGAACAGTTTATACTCTTGTACTCTTTGGAGTATTGAGGAACAGTTTATACTCTTGTACTCTTTGGAGTATTGAGGAACAGTTTATACTCTTGTACTCTTTGGAGTATTGAGGAACAGTTTATACTCTTGTACTCTTTGGAGTATTGAGGAACAGTTTATACTCTTGTACTCTTTGGAGTATTGAGGAACAGTTTATACTCTTGTACTCTTTGGAGTATTGAGGAACAGTTTATACTCTTGTACTCTTTGGAGTATTGAGGAACAGTTTATACTCTTGTACTCTTTGGAGTATTGAGGAACAGTTTATACTCTTGTACTCTTTGGAGTATTGAGGAACAGTTTATACTCTTGTACTCTTTGGAGTATTGAGGAACAGTTTATACTCTTGTACTCTTTGGAGTATTGAGGAACAGTTTATACTCTTGTACTCTTTGGAGTATTGAGGAACAGTTTATACTCTTGTACTCTTTGGAGTATTGAGGAACAGTTTATACTCTTGTACTCTTTGGAGTATTGAGGAACAGTTTATACTCTTGTACTCTTTGGAGTATTGAGGAACAGTTTATACTCTTGTACTCTTTGGAGTATTGAGGAACAGTTTATACTCTTGTACTCTTTGGAGTATTGAGGAACAGTTTATACTCTTGTACTCTTTGGAGTATTGAGGAACAGTTTATACTCTTGTACTCTTTGGAGTATTGAGGAACAGTTTATACTCTTGTACTCTTTGGAGTATTGAGGAACAGTTTATACTCTTGTACTCTTTGGAGTATTGAGGAACAGTTTATACTCTTGTACTCTTTGGAGTATTGAGGAACAGTTTATACTCTTGTACTCTTTGGAGTATTGAGGAACAGTTTATACTCTTGTACTCTTTGGAGTATTGAGGAACAGTTTATACTCTTGTACTCTTTGGAGTATTGAGGAACAGTTTATACTCTTGTACTCTTTGGAGTATTGAGGAACAGTTTATACTCTTGTACTCTTTGGAGTATTGAGGAACAGTTTATACTCTTGTACTCTTTGGAGTATTGAGGAACAGTTTATACTCTTGTACTCTTTGGAGTATTGAGGAACAGTTTATACTCTTGTACTCTTTGGAGTATTGAGGAACAGTTTATACTCTTGTACTCTTTGGAGTATTGAGGAACAGTTTATACTCTTGTACTCTTTGGAGTATTGAGGAACAGTTTATACTCTTGTACTCTTTGGAGTATTGAGGAACAGTTTATACTCTTGTACTCTTTGGAGTATTGAGGAACAGTTTATACTCTTGTACTCTTTGGAGTATTGAGGAACAGTTTATACTCTTGTACTCTTTGGAGTATTGAGGAACAGTTTATACTCTTGTACTCTTTGGAGTATTGAGGAACAGTTTATACTCTTGTACTCTTTGGAGTATTGAGGAACAGTTTATACTCTTGTACTCTTTGGAGTATTGAGGAACAGTTTATACTCTTGTACTCTTTGGAGTATTGAGGAACAGTTTATACTCTTGTACTCTTTGGAGTATTGAGGAACAGTTTATACTCTTGTACTCTTTGGAGTATTGAGGAACAGTTTATACTCTTGTACTCTTTGGAGTATTGAGGAACAGTTTATACTCTTGTACTCTTTGGAGTATTGAGGAACAGTTTATACTCTTGTACTCTTTGGAGTATTGAGGAACAGTTTATACTCTTGTACTCTTTGGAGTATTGAGGAACAGTTTATACTCTTGTACTCTTTGGAGTATTGAGGAACAGTTTATACTCTTGTACTCTTTGGAGTATTGAGGAACAGTTTATACTCTTGTACTCTTTGGAGTATTGAGGAACAGTTTATACTCTTGTACTCTTTGGAGTATTGAGGAACAGTTTATACTCTTGTACTCTTTGGAGTATTGAGGAACAGTTTATACTCTTGTACTCTTTGGAGTATTGAGGAACAGTTTATACTCTTGTACTCTTTGGAGTATTGAGGAACAGTTTATACTCTTGTACTCTTTGGAGTATTGAGGAACAGTTTATACTCTTGTACTCTTTGGAGTATTGAGGAACAGTTTATACTCTTGTACTCTTTGGAGTATTGAGGAACAGTTTATACTCTTGTACTCTTTGGAGTATTGAGGAACAGTTTATACTCTTGTACTCTTTGGAGTATTGAGGAACAGTTTATACTCTTGTACTCTTTGGAGTATTGAGGAACAGTTTATACTCTTGTACTCTTTGGAGTATTGAGGAACAGTTTATACTCTTGTACTCTTTGGAGTATTGAGGAACAGTTTATACTCTTGTACTCTTTGGAGTATTGAGGAACAGTTTATACTCTTGTACTCTTTGGAGTATTGAGGAACAGTTTATACTCTTGTACTCTTTGGAGTATTGAGGAACAGTTTATACTCTTGTACTCTTTGGAGTATTGAGGAACAGTTTATACTCTTGTACTCTTTGGAGTATTGAGGAACAGTTTATACTCTTGTACTCTTTGGAGTATTGAGGAACAGTTTATACTCTTGTACTCTTTGGAGTATTGAGGAACAGTTTATACTCTTGTACTCTTTGGAGTATTGAGGAACAGTTTATACTCTTGTACTCTTTGGAGTATTGAGGAACAGTTTATACTCTTGTACTCTTTGGAGTATTGAGGAACAGTTTATACTCTTGTACTCTTTGGAGTATTGAGGAACAGTTTATACTCTTGTACTCTTTGGAGTATTGAGGAACAGTTTATACTCTTGTACTCTTTGGAGTATTGAGGAACAGTTTATACTCTTGTACTCTTTGGAGTATTGAGGAACAGTTTATACTCTTGTACTCTTTGGAGTATTGAGGAACAGTTTATACTCTTGTACTCTTTGGAGTATTGAGGAACAGTTTATACTCTTGTACTCTTTGGAGTATTGAGGAACAGTTTATACTCTTGTACTCTTTGGAGTATTGAGGAACAGTTTATACTCTTGTACTCTTTGGAGTATTGAGGAACAGTTTATACTCTTGTACTCTTTGGAGTATTGAGGAACAGTTTATACTCTTGTACTCTTTGGAGTATTGAGGAACAGTTTATACTCTTGTACTCTTTGGAGTATTGAGGAACAGTTTATACTCTTGTACTCTTTGGAGTATTGAGGAACAGTTTATACTCTTGTACTCTTTGGAGTATTGAGGAACAGTTTATACTCTTGTACTCTTTGGAGTATTGAGGAACAGTTTATACTCTTGTACTCTTTGGAGTATTGAGGAACAGTTTATACTCTTGTACTCTTTGGAGTATTGAGGAACAGTTTATACTCTTGTACTCTTTGGAGTATTGAGGAACAGTTTATACTCTTGTACTCTTTGGAGTATTGAGGAACAGTTTATACTCTTGTACTCTTTGGAGTATTGAGGAACAGTTTATACTCTTGTACTCTTTGGAGTATTGAGGAACAGTTTATACTCTTGTACTCTTTGGAGTATTGAGGAACAGTTTATACTCTTGTACTCTTTGGAGTATTGAGGAACAGTTTATACTCTTGTACTCTTTGGAGTATTGAGGAACAGTTTATACTCTTGTACTCTTTGGAGTATTGAGGAACAGTTTATACTCTTGTACTCTTTGGAGTATTGAGGAACAGTTTATACTCTTGTACTCTTTGGAGTATTGAGGAACAGTTTATACTCTTGTACTCTTTGGAGTATTGAGGAACAGTTTATACTCTTGTACTCTTTGGAGTATTGAGGAACAGTTTATACTCTTGTACTCTTTGGAGTATTGAGGAACAGTTTATACTCTTGTACTCTTTGGAGTATTGAGGAACAGTTTATACTCTTGTACTCTTTGGAGTATTGAGGAACAGTTTATACTCTTGTACTCTTTGGAGTATTGAGGAACAGTTTATACTCTTGTACTCTTTGGAGTATTGAGGAACAGTTTATACTCTTGTACTCTTTGGAGTATTGAGGAACAGTTTATACTCTTGTACTCTTTGGAGTATTGAGGAACAGTTTATACTCTTGTACTCTTTGGAGTATTGAGGAACAGTTTATACTCTTGTACTCTTTGGAGTATTGAGGAACAGTTTATACTCTTGTACTCTTTGGAGTATTGAGGAACAGTTTATACTCTTGTACTCTTTGGAGTATTGAGGAACAGTTTATACTCTTGTACTCTTTGGAGTATTGAGGAACAGTTTATACTCTTGTACTCTTTGGAGTATTGAGGAACAGTTTATACTCTTGTACTCTTTGGAGTATTGAGGAACAGTTTATACTCTTGTACTCTTTGGAGTATTGAGGAACAGTTTATACTCTTGTACTCTTTGGAGTATTGAGGAACAGTTTATACTCTTGTACTCTTTGGAGTATTGAGGAACAGTTTATACTCTTGTACTCTTTGGAGTATTGAGGAACAGTTTATACTCTTGTACTCTTTGGAGTATTGAGGAACAGTTTATACTCTTGTACTCTTTGGAGTATTGAGGAACAGTTTATACTCTTGTACTCTTTGGAGTATTGAGGAACAGTTTATACTCTTGTACTCTTTGGAGTATTGAGGAACAGTTTATACTCTTGTACTCTTTGGAGTATTGAGGAACAGTTTATACTCTTGTACTCTTTGGAGTATTGAGGAACAGTTTATACTCTTGTACTCTTTGGAGTATTGAGGAACAGTTTATACTCTTGTACTCTTTGGAGTATTGAGGAACAGTTTATACTCTTGTACTCTTTGGAGTATTGAGGAACAGTTTATACTCTTGTACTCTTTGGAGTATTGAGGAACAGTTTATACTCTTGTACTCTTTGGAGTATTGAGGAACAGTTTATACTCTTGTACTCTTTGGAGTATTGAGGAACAGTTTATACTCTTGTACTCTTTGGAGTATTGAGGAACAGTTTATACTCTTGTACTCTTTGGAGTATTGAGGAACAGTTTATACTCTTGTACTCTTTGGAGTATTGAGGAACAGTTTATACTCTTGTACTCTTTGGAGTATTGAGGAACAGTTTATACTCTTGTACTCTTTGGAGTATTGAGGAACAGTTTATACTCTTGTACTCTTTGGAGTATTGAGGAACAGTTTATACTCTTGTACTCTTTGGAGTATTGAGGAACAGTTTATACTCTTGTACTCTTTGGAGTATTGAGGAACAGTTTATACTCTTGTACTCTTTGGAGTATTGAGGAACAGTTTATACTCTTGTACTCTTTGGAGTATTGAGGAACAGTTTATACTCTTGTACTCTTTGGAGTATTGAGGAACAGTTTATACTCTTGTACTCTTTGGAGTATTGAGGAACAGTTTATACTCTTGTACTCTTTGGAGTATTGAGGAACAGTTTATACTCTTGTACTCTTTGGAGTATTGAGGAACAGTTTATACTCTTGTACTCTTTGGAGTATTGAGGAACAGTTTATACTCTTGTACTCTTTGGAGTATTGAGGAACAGTTTATACTCTTGTACTCTTTGGAGTATTGAGGAACAGTTTATACTCTTGTACTCTTTGGAGTATTGAGGAACAGTTTATACTCTTGTACTCTTTGGAGTATTGAGGAACAGTTTATACTCTTGTACTCTTTGGAGTATTGAGGAACAGTTTATACTCTTGTACTCTTTGGAGTATTGAGGAACAGTTTATACTCTTGTACTCTTTGGAGTATTGAGGAACAGTTTATACTCTTGTACTCTTTGGAGTATTGAGGAACAGTTTATACTCTTGTACTCTTTGGAGTATTGAGGAACAGTTTATACTCTTGTACTCTTTGGAGTATTGAGGAACAGTTTATACTCTTGTACTCTTTGGAGTATTGAGGAACAGTTTATACTCTTGTACTCTTTGGAGTATTGAGGAACAGTTTATACTCTTGTACTCTTTGGAGTATTGAGGAACAGTTTATACTCTTGTACTCTTTGGAGTATTGAGGAACAGTTTATACTCTTGTACTCTTTGGAGTATTGAGGAACAGTTTATACTCTTGTACTCTTTGGAGTATTGAGGAACAGTTTATACTCTTGTACTCTTTGGAGTATTGAGGAACAGTTTATACTCTTGTACTCTTTGGAGTATTGAGGAACAGTTTATACTCTTGTACTCTTTGGAGTATTGAGGAACAGTTTATACTCTTGTACTCTTTGGAGTATTGAGGAACAGTTTATACTCTTGTACTCTTTGGAGTATTGAGGAACAGTTTATACTCTTGTACTCTTTGGAGTATTGAGGAACAGTTTATACTCTTGTACTCTTTGGAGTATTGAGGAACAGTTTATACTCTTGTACTCTTTGGAGTATTGAGGAACAGTTTATACTCTTGTACTCTTTGGAGTATTGAGGAACAGTTTATACTCTTGTACTCTTTGGAGTATTGAGGAACAGTTTATACTCTTGTACTCTTTGGAGTATTGAGGAACAGTTTATACTCTTGTACTCTTTGGAGTATTGAGGAACAGTTTATACTCTTGTACTCTTTGGAGTATTGAGGAACAGTTTATACTCTTGTACTCTTTGGAGTATTGAGGAACAGTTTATACTCTTGTACTCTTTGGAGTATTGAGGAACAGTTTATACTCTTGTACTCTTTGGAGTATTGAGGAACAGTTTATACTCTTGTACTCTTTGGAGTATTGAGGAACAGTTTATACTCTTGTACTCTTTGGAGTATTGAGGAACAGTTTATACTCTTGTACTCTTTGGAGTATTGAGGAACAGTTTATACTCTTGTACTCTTTGGAGTATTGAGGAACAGTTTATACTCTTGTACTCTTTGGAGTATTGAGGAACAGTTTATACTCTTGTACTCTTTGGAGTATTGAGGAACAGTTTATACTCTTGTACTCTTTGGAGTATTGAGGAACAGTTTATACTCTTGTACTCTTTGGAGTATTGAGGAACAGTTTATACTCTTGTACTCTTTGGAGTATTGAGGAACAGTTTATACTCTTGTACTCTTTGGAGTATTGAGGAACAGTTTATACTCTTGTACTCTTTGGAGTATTGAGGAACAGTTTATACTCTTGTACTCTTTGGAGTATTGAGGAACAGTTTATACTCTTGTACTCTTTGGAGTATTGAGGAACAGTTTATACTCTTGTACTCTTTGGAGTATTGAGGAACAGTTTATACTCTTGTACTCTTTGGAGTATTGAGGAACAGTTTATACTCTTGTACTCTTTGGAGTATTGAGGAACAGTTTATACTCTTGTACTCTTTGGAGTATTGAGGAACAGTTTATACTCTTGTACTCTTTGGAGTATTGAGGAACAGTTTATACTCTTGTACTCTTTGGAGTATTGAGGAACAGTTTATACTCTTGTACTCTTTGGAGTATTGAGGAACAGTTTATACTCTTGTACTCTTTGGAGTATTGAGGAACAGTTTATACTCTTGTACTCTTTGGAGTATTGAGGAACAGTTTATACTCTTGTACTCTTTGGAGTATTGAGGAACAGTTTATACTCTTGTACTCTTTGGAGTATTGAGGAACAGTTTATACTCTTGTACTCTTTGGAGTATTGAGGAACAGTTTATACTCTTGTACTCTTTGGAGTATTGAGGAACAGTTTATACTCTTGTACTCTTTGGAGTATTGAGGAACAGTTTATACTCTTGTACTCTTTGGAGTATTGAGGAACAGTTTATACTCTTGTACTCTTTGGAGTATTGAGGAACAGTTTATACTCTTGTACTCTTTGGAGTATTGAGGAACAGTTTATACTCTTGTACTCTTTGGAGTATTGAGGAACAGTTTATACTCTTGTACTCTTTGGAGTATTGAGGAACAGTTTATACTCTTGTACTCTTTGGAGTATTGAGGAACAGTTTATACTCTTGTACTCTTTGGAGTATTGAGGAACAGTTTATACTCTTGTACTCTTTGGAGTATTGAGGAACAGTTTATACTCTTGTACTCTTTGGAGTATTGAGGAACAGTTTATACTCTTGTACTCTTTGGAGTATTGAGGAACAGTTTATACTCTTGTACTCTTTGGAGTATTGAGGAACAGTTTATACTCTTGTACTCTTTGGAGTATTGAGGAACAGTTTATACTCTTGTACTCTTTGGAGTATTGAGGAACAGTTTATACTCTTGTACTCTTTGGAGTATTGAGGAACAGTTTATACTCTTGTACTCTTTGGAGTATTGAGGAACAGTTTATACTCTTGTACTCTTTGGAGTATTGCCGTTTTCAATCGGCTTACCCTAGCGTTATAACGCCGGCTTCAACCAAGGTCTGAATGTTATTCTTGAGTGCAAAGCATTCCTTGGTGGGGTGGAGGATCCTTCTGTGGTACTCGCAGTACGTTGGATCCGCAGAATCGCCATCTTCCTCTTGATGCGTGATGGGCGGGAGTTTGATTTTGTTGTTTTCGAGAAGGGTCTCGAAAATAGCTGGAACGTCTTCGTCTTTGAACGAGTACTCGTTTTGGAGCTCCTCGTCTGAATTCTCCTGTTGTTCCCAGGACTGCTGTTGTGACGTTTGATCATCGTCAATAACTGCTGCAGGTACGTCCTCTTCATCATGAGGTACGAGATCCGAATCCGGAGGATTAACCATCGGTTGGTTTCTCTCGATCTTCCGCCTTCTGATGAAGCGTTCAGCCTGTTCTCCTCGAGCCTTCAACTCTTTCCAGGTATTGAGCGGCTCTATTCCCATCACGTCCAAGATGTTAATGGACAAGTTGTTCTGACAAGTCTGCAAGAGGAATTCCTCCGTGACGGGATCCCTGCAGTTCATTGCCTGATTGCGGAAGCGTTTGATGAAGGTATCCACCGACTCTCCGCCTTTTTGTTTCTCGTCGAAGAGTGTCCTGATCGACACCTCGGTGTCATCATCGAAGAAATGGGCGAGAAACATGCCTTCCAAGTCCTCCCAGCTGTTGATGCTTCCGGGCTTGAGACGGCGGTACCAATCGAAGGCAGGCCCGCGAAGGGTGCCAACGAATGACCGAACCATCAAAGGCTCGTTGCCCGAGATTACTCCCAAGTGAGACTTGAAGTAGATCAGATGTTGAGTGGGCGAGCCTTTTCCGTTGAACGGCGTGAAGTTGATCAGGTTGAACTTCGCCGGATACGGGATCGAATCCCACTCTTTCGGGTAAGGACACGGAATGCCGTTCTTCTTCACTTCCCTAACAGACATCAGGGCTTCGATTTTTCTTTCGAGCTCCTTTATCTTTTTGGCCTCACCCACGTCCTGTTTTGGATAAGTTTCGAGAGGAATCATACGGCCACCCCCAGTGTTGTCATCACTGGTGGGTCCACCCCCAGCGTTGTTATTTTTAGTGGGGCCACCCCCAGTATTCTTGGGCGGTGCGTCGGCCATGACGATTTCGACCACCTCCGGAGCAGCGTTCTGGGTGCGATGGTTGGACTCGACTAGCCTGTTCGACAGAGCTCGGATTCGTTGGTCGTGCATTTGTCTCATCTCTTGCATAGCCATTTCCATTTCGAATTTGAAGATTTCCTTCTGCTTAGTCAGGGCCTCTTCAATGATTTTGGCTATCTGATCTGTATTGACCATGAGCACCTCTCGAGCTTGTCCTATGCTAGACGTTGTCTCGTCAGAAGCGAGAGCGGAATAGGAATCCGAGAGTTCATCATCGGAATGTACTCCTTCATGGATCCCACAGTAATTGTCATATCTGACGGCTTCTAGCTGAAGCTGAGTTGTTCCCGAATTGACCCTGCTTCCTGGAGAGGAATTAGGGTCGGAATCACT
>NW_017973423.1:0-5762 GCF_001876935.1 Asparagus officinalis
AGGGTTACGCGTTGACCGGCGTTGACCCTTAGGGTTTTGGATCGTCGAACGTTGACTTGTGTTGCAACGTGTTGACTAGCGTTGACCTAGGGTTACGCGTTGACCGGCGTTGACCCTTAGGGTTTCGAATCGCCATTAACACAGTTTATACTCGTACGTTTGCTGGAGTATACACAGTTTAAGCTCTTAAGGTATTGGAGCATGGCGGTCCCGAATGTTGGGGCTGCAGGACCAACTGTTAAAGCTGATTCATCTGCACGTGTGGATTTTATCCTGAATTTGTTGGTGCGGAAAAAGTTGCTGTATTCATTGCTGCATTCATTACAACTTCAATCGTTACAATGAAATAAAAAGATAGCCTTTTTATAAGACCGGTACACAATGAAAACAAAATAAATGCAACTCCTTTCAAACAAACGCAAGAGCTGTTTGTCATCTCTTGCTTGCGTGGGTCTTTTGCCTGTGACGGGGATGTTGATATCCGTGGACCACCGGGGCAATCAGATCTGTTCCGAGAAAATCGGGCAGAGCTTCGTCTATCCGCGGAGGGATATAGAAGCAGAACTTCGTCGATCCGCGTGAGATCTAGAAGCTATAAGCGTATACCTCGGCTAAAACGAGGTAATAGCTCTTCTTAGTATTAACGCTAAGGCTAATACTAAGGCTCGGACGGGTGATGAAGGCTCTGATCAAGACCTCTCCTCCTCTTGTTGAAGCTCACGGGCACTCTTCACTGCAGCAGGGCTTCGCCAAGGCTCTCCAAAAATCCCCCTCAAATCAAGGCACCAAGGGGGTCTATTTATAGGCAAAGGGAGTAGGTAAGGGGGTCTAGAGGACCACCAGGGGGCGTGGACACCCCCTGGTGTCTCGGCCAGGCCGAGACACCCTTGGGGTGTCTCGGCCATGGCCTATTTATAGGAAACCAAGAGGGGGGGGTGGTAAAAGGTGTTAAAAAGGTGAGGACACCCCTGGGGTGTCTTGGTCTTGCCAAGACACCCCTCGGGTGTTTCGAGCTTGCCGAGACTCCTTTTGAGGTGTTTTGTTGGTTCCCCTGTATATTCTTCGTCCGGATTCGGATTTGAGTGATTCCGGGTGCGTTGGATGCGCGACGAAGAGTTTGACCCGCTCTGGTGATTGGATTATCTGTAGAGTGGTCGAGGCATGAAGGGCGTTGTCCTTTTTTGTGAACAGTGCCGGGCTTCCCGATTGGTCCGGGTCTTTGTGATTCCGAAGTCCTATCCGCTCATGTAACTCGTCGATTCACTTCAGTCGTTCGTCGACGTCGATTAGGCTCATGTGGATTGGACGGTTACGTTCATCGTCGCTCGTTAACGCTGAACCGGTTGTGGAGAACTATAGGCAATTTTCGATGCCTACAGATGCCCCCTCCAAAGTGTTCCTGGCTCGTTTCTTTTATAGAAGAGGCTGGAATACTTTGGATGTGATTGATCTGGCCTTCAGTCGGCGTAGTTATCTTCAACTCTTTAGGCTCATGTGGATTGGACGGTTACGTTCATCGTCGCTCGTTAACGCTGAACCGGTTGTGGAGAACTATAGGCAATTTTCGATGCCTACAGATACCCCCTCCAAAGTGTTCCTGACTCGTTTCTTTTATAGAAGAGGCTGGAATACTTTGGATGTGATTGATCTGGCCTTCAGTCGGCGTAGTTAGCTTCAACTCTTGACTCTTTCGATTTTCGATCTATTCGATGCTTTGACGAATAGCCGAGGTTCTTCCGGCGCTGCGTTTATCGTCTGGCCGTCGTCGGAGTCTCAAGTCTGCAGCTGATGAATTGAGTTTGGCTCGTGTCATTGAGTTGACTTTGAACTACCTCCGCCACATTGTGCTGGCTTAGGGTTTCGGATCCCCGTGTGTTGGCTTTTTATCGCAACGCGTTGACCGGCGTTGACCTAGGGTTACGCGTTGACCGGCGTCCACCCTAGGGTTTCGAATCGTCGAACGTTGACTTTTGTTGCAACGCGTTGCTTGGCGTTGACCTAGGGCTACGCGTTGACCGGCGTCCACCCTAGGGTTTCGAATCGTCGAACGTTGACTTTTGTTGCAACGCGTTGCTTGGCGTTGACCTAAGGTTACGCGTTGACCGGCGCTCACCTTAGGGTTTTGAACCGCGTGGGTTGACTTTCGTCGTCACGTGTTGACTTTCGTCGTCACGTGTTGACTTTTGTCGCAACGCGCTGTCCGGCGTTGACCTAAGGTTACGCGTTGACCGGCGTCCACCTTAGGGTTTTGAACCGCATAGGTTGGCTTTTGTCGTCACGTGTTGACTTTCGTCGTCACGTGTTGACTTTTGACGCAACGCGTTGCCTGGCGTTGACCTAAGGTTACGCGTTGACCGGCGTCCACCTTAGGGTTTTGAACCGCATAGGTTGGCTTTTGTCGTCACGTGTTGACTTTCGTCGTCACGTGTTGACTTTTGTCGCAACGCGCTGTCCGGCGTTGACCTAAGGTTACGCGTTGACCGGCGTCCACCTTAGGGTTTTGAACCGCTGGAAGTTGATGTGTGAAGTTCACCCCTATTTTCAACCGTCGGCGCGGGAAAATCAACTTTTGTGGAAACATTGGGGGGTAAAAGAAATGATTCGTGGTATCAAACTGTCGCGCGGGGGTCAAAACTCGGGCAAAACACCCTTGGGTGCCTCGGCAAGGCCGAGACACCAAAGGGGTGTCTCGGCATTGCCGAGACACCCATGAGGTGTTGAGGTGTCTCGGTTTTGCCGAGACACCTAGTGGTGTCTCCCCCCTAGCGGTCCCCTCCGTTTGAAATAACCCTTTTCACACTTGAATTTTCAAGAGAGAGGTTTATGGTCCCCCCCATTTGAAATAACCCTTTTCACACTTGAATTTTCAAGAGAGAGGTTTATGGTCCCCTTAAACTAAGGTTTCAAATTTCATTTCCAAGCCCGGAGAAGCTTCTTCGATTTGGGTAAGATCCTCCCCTCAAACCTCTTATTTTGCTTTAAAGATTGCATCTTTTATGCTTAGTAGATAGGGGTTTATGTATGAACACATGTTCTTGGGGGGTTTTGTGCTGAACTTTTGGAGGGTTTATTTGCAAAAGAGGGGCTGAAATTCGTGGGGGGTCTTTTGCAAAAGTGTAACTGAAATTTGGGTATTGGGTTTATGCCTACTTGGTGAAGGGATGCGAGGGGTGCTTTATGCAATAGGATTAAGGAATTGTTTGAGGGGTTTATTTGCAAAATAGTCCCTAAACGTTTTGGAGGGGCTTATTTGCAAAAGGGCCACGAATTTGGGGCTGAAGTACACAAAGCTTAAACCCTAGACCCCTGATCGAATTTTTGGTAAAAGCATGTGGATGCAAAACCCAAAAGTTCGTGGAGGGACTTTTATGTAAAACTGACCAAATTCTGCAAAAGGGCTCATTTGCAAAATTTGATCAAAATTATAGGGTATCGGGATGTTAGATGATCAAGTATGATGACCATGACCCGAGTCATACGTGTCCTTGACCTGAATTTGGCCTTGAGCACGAGGAGTATTTCGGGTATTTCACCAAAATTTACTGCGAGACGACGATTATCGTTTCGCGTGCACGAAATTCGTAGGTTTAATTAGACTTTAACTACAAAATCCTATTTGTTATTAGGATTTCGAGTCCAAGTGCTTAATTTCCCTTTTTCCGATATTTCGTGTATATATATCGTACCTGATGTACTGCTCTTCATTGCAGATTCCCGATGTCTCCCCGTCGGTCTCGACCTTCCGGGAGTCACCCTTGCTCGCAGCATGGCATGGAGGAGGCTCCTACGACATCGTCTCCAGTGACCTCCTGCTTTGGGGGTTAGAATCTTATATATTTTTTTTATCCCGGATTGACCTCTCGCGGGTCATGACGGAAGAACCGATACCCCTCCCGCGGGGGTTAAGGTTTCGGACTTGTTTTGCTTAGCCAATTCAAGTCCTCGGGTATATTGGGGCGATCTCGTGTTGCCTTACACCTTATAGGTCGGTATATGTTATCACGTGATTTACGTGGTTATATACCGTCCTCCCGGTGTAGGGCACTCGAAATCGTCTTCGCCAATTATCCCGTGAACAATCTCATTTTGTCTTTATGAGATAGATATTCTGACCCCTTCGCTTTATTGCAGTCGATTTTCCCGGTGGTAGCTTTCCTGTTCATGCGAACACCGGTTGCAGCCGTGAGGTCTTTTCGTCGACTTCTGCTAGGCGGGTGGTTGATCCGTTCCCGCAGTTTGACAGGGATCGTTCAGACGAGTCCTGTCGCCTGATACGAGATGGGGGGCGTCACTGTTTACGCCAGCTCATTACTGACGCTCCTTTTACCGCGGATGCTACGTCCACCCAGGCTTTGAAGAAGCCGGACTTCTTGTTCGGTGATCATGTGGAGGATCCCGACACATTGACTTTCTCAGAGGAGCATTGGCTAAATCTTGAAGAGAGTGCCCTTCTATATATTCCTTCCGTTCCTCGTCATTGTTCCTTTACTCATCTGGAGGGACAAGTTGTGGAAAGACGGATGTCTTGGGACCTCACTGATGACGCTGTGCGGGTTCAGTGTGGGTATGTTTCTCATGGGAAGACCCCTGGTTCAGGCGGATATCATCCTGTTCGTGGTCTACGACCCGGGATCATGGGCCTTGACGCCGCACCCCCAGACGAGATGTTTACAGTTGCTTCTACAGTGAGGAACAGGTTGGCTCTCCTCGGGAGAAGGCTTCCTCACCCGGAGTTCCGATGCTATGGTTGGGCTTCTTCTTTACCCAAGGGGTGGTGGCCCCGTATGACCGACTATGTCTTGGGCCATTGGGAGAAGATTCTGAAGAGCAGTGGCCTGTATGTGCCTATACGGGCTACTATGTATGGACTCCCCGTCAGCTGCCGCCATTTCTTGGCATTGTTGGAGACGTACATGCCTGATAGCAACACCTTTCTGACCGGTGACGGAGAGTTGGGGTTAGCTCTCCATGAGATGCATCAGGTTTCCGGTCTTCTGATGGGAGATTACCCCTATCAGGAGTACTTTCCTTCGAACCAGCAGTTGTGGCGGTTGAAGCATGATGATCCCGATATGTATGCTACCCTCTGGGACCTCACCTGTCACTATCATACTGCCTTGATCCAGATTTCTCCTCCCGCGAAGACCAAGAGGAAGATTAGCTTGAAGCAGTTCGCCACTTATCTGTTCCAGAACTTGGAGGGTAGTTCCAGTGATCCTGTTCGTGAGCGAGATATTTTGACTGTCACTGCCGTTAACGAGTTGGTGGAGAAGAGCGGGGCCCAATCCTATACCATTGCCAGCGCTGAGGGAGCTTTCCCCGCGGGAACCAAGTTTCGTTCGTTCCTTTGCCGAGCGCAGAAGTCCATCGAGCCTCGGTCTCTGTTGGCAGGCTATCTTGCACTCTGGTTGAAGAAGTGCGTTGTTCCTTACCAGTCTTCGGATGCCTTACCTCTTGAGGTGCTTTTTCCCGCGGTTCAGTTGGCTTATGGGAAAGAGCTTTCTTTGCTCCCGGCGATGGTTGCCAGCATTCTTTGCGGGCTTAGGAGTGTGGTCCGTAGCTTTACTCAGGTGGGTCCTGAGCCATCTACTGGGCTTATCTGTCCTAAGGTTGAGCTTCCCTATGCATATCTGATGGCATGGCTCGTTCTTCATCGCCCTGACCTGATGTCAGCGCCTAGTGCTGTTGATGTTCCCGTCCCATATCTGCAGCTGTTGGAGAAGAGCAGATGGCTCGGGAAGAAATTTGAAGACGTTCAGCAG
>NW_017973423.1:20327-21386 GCF_001876935.1 Asparagus officinalis
ATAGGCTCTAGGAGCATGTACGGGGTATCTAGGGGGCCTAGACACCCCCTGGTGTCTCGGATTGGCCGAGACACCCTTGGGGTGTCTCGTCCTGGCCGAGACACCCTTGGGGTGTCTCGGATTGGCTGAGACACCCTTAGGGTGTCTCGGTTTGGCCGAGACACCCCTGGGGGGTCTAGGCTTTTCCTAGACACCCCCGGGGTGTTTCGATGGCCGAGACACCCTTAGGGTGTCTCGGTTTGGCCGAGAAACCCCTGGGGTGTCTAGGCTTTTCCTAGACACCCCCGGGGTGTTTCGACTTCCCGAGACTCCGTTTGAGGTGTATTCGATTGTTTTCCCCGTAAATTCTTCGTCCGAACTCGGATTTGAGTGATTCCAAGTGCGTTGGATGTTTGACGAAGAGTTCGATCCACTCTGGTGGTTGGATTATCTGTAGAGTGATCGAGGCATGAAGGGCGTTGTCCTTTTTGTGAACAGTGCTGGGTTCCCGATTGGTCCGGGTCTTCGTTGTTCCGAAATCCTATCAGCTCACGTAGCTCGTCGATTCACTTCAGTCGTTTGTCGACGTCAATTAGACTCTTGTGGATCGGATAGTAACATTTCGTGGAGACCTATAGGCAATTTTCGATGCCTACAGATACCCCCTCCAAAGTGTTCCGGACTCGTTTCTTTTATAGAAGAGGCTGGAATACTTTGGATGTGATTGGTCTAGCCTTCAGTCGCCGTAAGGACCTATAGTTAGCTTCAACTCTTGGCTCCTTCGATATTCAGTCTATCCGATGCTTTGACGAATAGCTGAAGTTCTTCCGGCACTGCGTTTATCGCTTGGCCGTCGTCGGAGTCTCGAGTCTGCAGCTGATGAATTGAGTTTGGCTCGTGTCATTGAGTTGACTTTGAACTACCTCCACCACATTGTGTTGGCTTAGGGTTTCGGACCACCGTGTGTTGACTTTTTGTCGCAATGCGTTGACCCGGCATTGACCTAGGGTCACGCGTTGACCGGCGTTGACCCTAGGGTTTTGAATCGTCGAACGTTGATTAGTGTGGATTTTGAATCCT
>NW_017973424.1:0-2016 GCF_001876935.1 Asparagus officinalis
TAGTGATCAGTTAGCTGAGCAGGGGGTGACTAAGCAAGGACCAGCCAGAACTCTCACGGAGCTGGGTGTAATTACGACTCCTAAATCGGTTGAAGAAGCTCGACGACAGCCGGTTAATAAACAGAAAGAAAAGAGGCCCCAGGAGGTTCAGAATCCGAAGCAGTCTCGTTTCAATCGTCCGATTGGAAGAGATAAACCGGAAAGCTCGAACACTCCGCACGTATTCGATATTATGGCTCAACTAGCTAACATCCCAGCGCGGATAACATTGTATGAGTTGCTGCGGTTGTCTAAAGAAACCAGGGAAGCCTTGCAAGAAGCCTTGGCTAATTCAGAAGTGTTCCTTACTCGGATCAGGCCGGTACTTGAAGAGCCAGAACCGTTAATTCAACACTGCAATATAGCAGTTAAAAACCTTCCCTGCATTACCTTCACCAAAGAGAATATGCAGACGAAGAATTCAAACCATGATCGACCCCTATATTTCATTGGGTACATTGGCTCCAGCAAAGTCGACCGAATCCAAGTGGATCCGGGTTCTGCTGTGAGTATTATGCCGCTTCGCTTGATGCATTTCCTCGGTATTCCAGTTAGCAAGTTGGCGTCCATAGGCACTGTTATCTATGGATTCAATACTAGCGGGTCAAGACCCTTGGGTAAGATCCGGATAAAATGTCAAATGGGTGATTTGAAGACAGAAGTCACATGTTATGTGATCGATGCCGAGACTTCATATAACTTACTATTGGGATGACCTTGGATCCATAGTAACGTTATAATCCCCTCCACTCTCCATCAGTGTTTGAAATATGTCGACACTGATAATAAGGTTAGGACGGTGGTCGCGGATAAGCAACCATTCAAAGGGTATGAGAATTATTTCACTGATTCTCTCCTTTATGGTAACGAATCCGATACTGAATCATCGGCCCATGGCACGGACAGCGGAGAAGAAGCTGATACCGAAGCCGGATTTGATTACAATGGAGGTTATGTTTTAAACGACATTGTACCCTTTGTAATCAACCTTGACGATGAACAAACGTCAGAGGGCAGTTGTAACTGGCAACTTACCAATAATGAAATAAATAACGATTTAGAGTACTCCCTGTCTCTTGATGATGTGATAAAAGAATTGTATGATAATCCCAATTTATATATGCCGCTTCGATCGTCCTATGTAGCGAAGGAACGCCTCCAGCATTCTTTCGGAACAACCATGGTCATCCCGAACAAAATAAGAGGCGCAAAAGAAGTGATTTACGGTAAAGGAAAAAGCTCCCCATTACCAGACTATTTCTTAAGCGAAGATGAAGATGATGACAAACCTGGTCGGCATTTATCTAAGTATAGTCCGGAAGCGCGCAAGCTCATGGAAAAACAGGGATATGATTTCACACTCGGAGAAGGTCTATACTTCGATCGAGGTCCTCGTATTCCAGCCAAAGCAGCATATGTACCAAAAGGGAAACCCGATGATTATTATAAATACGGACGAGGGTTAGGGTATGAATCTTCTTCAGAAGACGAATGTTGCTGGTTAATCAATAACCAATCATCTGAGCAATACAAAGATGGAAATTCGTCAAATTCCTCGGAATGGGATTCCGATACAAGTCTGGGCGAAGTTTTCAAAGCCCTAATGGCGAACATGGCTACAGCTGATCCGTCCACAATAGAAGACGACGATCAAATGCCAACATGGAAAGACCCATGGGTTCATCACCTGAACATGCAGTATGGTGATAGGTTCGAACAGAGAGAACCCCCCACTGAAGATAAAATAGTCCAAGTTAACATGGGTGACGAGGCCAACCCAAAACCTATATTCATCAGTGATAGTCTTCCCCCAAATGAGAAGGAGGAGTTAATTGCTCTCATCAGGGAGTATATTGACGTCTTCGCTTGGAACTATGAAGATATGCCAGGGCTCGACCCCAATGTGGCAATGCAACGCCTCGATATCAAGTCGGATGCCAAACCTGTCAAACAACAACAAAGACGGTTTCGTCCGCA
>NW_017973424.1:19939-21397 GCF_001876935.1 Asparagus officinalis
ATCATACGAGGAACTTATGGTAGGATTCGGACAAGATTACCTTCAGAAGATGAAGCATCAGATAATACGATATCCAGCGAGGGACAACCCCACGAGTCACTTATGATAAGTGCGGAACAAGTGGCCAAGATGCTCGAAGAAGCCATGGCTAAACAACAAGAGAGCTTCAAGTTCGAAATGCAGATGGCCATGCAGAATATGAGAGAAATGCATGACCAACAAATTCAAGCACTGATAAACCAGCAAGGCGAACCAAGTCATCGTAACCAGGTTAATCAGGAAGATGAAGACACAAGTACGAAGAATGAAGCTCATAATGCCAATAATCCTCCCGTCAATGCAGGGGGTGGTAACGAGAATGCTAACGAAGACTCAGGTGAAAGCTTGAAGATTAAAAACCTCGAGAGCAAAATCAATACGTTGATTTTCGCTCAAGAGATGAAGAAGACGGGCATTCCTTGTCCATACCCAAGAGAATGGGAATCGATCCCATATCCGGCGAAGTTCAATCTAATTAACTTCACGCCGTTTGATGGGGAGGGTTCACCCACTCAGCATTTGATTTACTTCAAATCACACCTAGGGGTTATCTCTGGTAATGAGCCTCTGATGGTATGGTCCTTCGTTGGCACTCTTCGTGGAGCCGCCTTCGATTGGTATCGCCGCCTCAAGCCAGGAAGTGTGAATAACTGGGACGACATGGAGACTAAATTCCTCACTAACTTCTTCGACGACAACACCGAAATATCCATCGGAACGTTGCTTGATGAAAAACAAAAAGACGGGGAGTTGGTCGACACCTTCGTCAAAAGGTTCCGGAACAAGGCGATGAACTGTCGGGACCCGATCACTGAGGAGTTCATTCTCCAGACTTGCCACAACAACCTCGCATTAGACGTGTTAGAAGCAATGGGGACAGCACCATCCAAAACATGGAAGGATTTGAAGGTCCGAGGAGAGCAAGCCGAGCGATTCCTCGGAAGGAAGAAGGCGGAAAGAGGCCAACAGGCGACGAATGCTCCGCAACAGAATTTCGTCCCACGAGGGAAAGGTAAGGCACATGCTAATGCAGTTGATGCTAATCAAACTTTCCAATTGCAACCTCAGCAACAGCCGCAGCAACAAGCGCCACAACAATCTCGGGGGCAATGGCAACAACGGCCTCAGAAGCAGAAATCTTCGGAGCCGAGGTTTCCTAAAGTGTATTCCTTCAAAGATGACGAAGTTCCCGGCATCTTTAAGTACCTGTTGGAGAATAACAAAATCCAGCTGTCGGCAATCGTGGACCAAGAAGGGGCTAGCAAAGTGACGGATCCGAAGTATTGCGCATACCATAGAGCGGTCCATCACCCTACCAAGTCATGCTACCATCTTAAAGATAAGATCCATGCATTAATTGATGTAGGCGTCATAACCCCGAAGCCGTCCAAGAATGTCGGAGCAAATGCAGTATCAATT
>NW_017973425.1:0-2006 GCF_001876935.1 Asparagus officinalis
CTCATTTCCAATCTCCCTCCTCCCAAAACTGTCAAAGATGTCAGATCGTTTCTTGGTCATGCTGGTTTTACCGACATTTCATCAAGGATTTCAGCAAAATTGCTAGACCCTTAACCAATCTCTTAGCCAAGGACACGTCATTTGTCTTCTCTCCCGACTGCCTCAAAGCTTTTGAATATCTGAAAAAGGAGCTAACCACAGCTCCTATCATTCATGCACCAGACTGGACCTTACCATTTGAACTGATGTGTGATGCATCTGATTCTGCAATTGGTGCTGTTTTAGGACAACGGTTTGATGGAAAACCGCATGTGATCTACTACGCCAGTAGGACTCTGAATGATGCCCAGCAAAACTACTCTGTCACAGAGAAAGAGTTTTTAGCTGTAGTCTTTGCCTTAGAAAAATTCAGGTCCTACCTCATCGGTTCCTTAACCAAAGTTTTCACTGATCATGCCGCACTAAAGTATCTTTTGACCAAAAAGGATGCTAAAGCACGGCTCATTAGATGGATTCTCCTTCTTCAAGAGTTTGACATTCAAATTCTTGACAGAAGGGGAACAGAGAACCCCGTAGCAGATCACCTCTCTCGACTCCCAAATGCACCAACATCAACCGTTCCTATCAATGAGCATTTCCCTGATGAACAACTCCTAGAAATCCAATCTGTTCCCTGGTTCGCTGACATTGTGAACTACATAGTCATGAACCAGATCCCTTCTCATTGGTCCAAACAGGATAGATCCCGTTTTCTCTCCCAAGTAAAATACTTTTACTGGGATGATCCATATCTGTTCAAATACTGTCCTGATCAGATCTTTAGGAGGTGTGTTCCCACTGAAGAAACTAGGAGTGTTCTATCCTTCTGTCACGAGCAAGCCTGTGGGGGCCACTTTGGCCCGAGAAAAACAGCTGAAAAAGTTCTCCAATCTGGGCTGTATTGGCCCACTCTCTTCAAGGATTCATTCGAGTTTTGCAAAACCTGTAACCGCTGTCAGCTTTTAGGGAAGGTCACTAGAAGAAATATGATGCCCTTACAACCCATCTTATCCGTTGAACTTTTTGATCTGTGGGGTATCGATTTCATGGGACCATTTCCAAATTCCTTTGGAAATGTCTACATTCTAGTAGCCGTTGAATACATGTCAAAATGGGTTGAGGCGGTAGCTTGCAAAACTAATGACAACAAGGTCGTTGTCAAGTTTTTGAAAGAGAACATTTTTGCCCGGTTTGGAGTACCTCGAGCGATCATCAGTGATAACGGTACACATTTCTGTAACCGTTCTTTCGAGGCTTTGATGAGGAAATATTCAATCACACACAAATTGTCAACTCCTTATCACCCCCAAACCAGTGGACAAGTAGAGGTCACAAACAGGCAGATCAAACAAATCTTAGAAAAAACAGTTAATCATAACAGAAAAGATTGGTCTGTAAAATTGTGTGATGCTCTGTGGGCGTATAGAACAGCTTTTAAGGCCAATTTGGGGATGTCACCATACAGATTAGTGTTTGGAAAAGCTTGCCACCTACCAGTAGAATTGGAACATCGAGCAATGTGGGCAATAAAACAGTTAAATTTTGACTCAGACTCAGCAGGTAAAAACAGATTGCTCCAAATAAATGAGTTGGAAGAAATTCGGAATGATGCATACATAAACTCAAAAATTTACAAAGAGAAAACAAAAATTTTTCATGACAAATCAATTTTGCGAAAAAATTTCTCTCCAGGACAAAAAGTTTTATTGTACAATTCAAAATTACATCTTTTTCCTGGAAAATTAAGATCAAGATGGACAGGTCTATTTTTTGTCAAACAAGTTTTTTCACATGGAGCTGTCGAGATAGAAAATCCTAAAAATGGTAATATTTTTAAAATAAATGGTCAACGTCTGAAACCATTTTTAGAATTTTCTACGCTCGGAGAGGAAGAGGTGTTGGTTCTTCATGAACCTCATTATCTATAAAAAAAAAACTAATTTTCATTTTGTTTCTTAAAAAAAAAA
>NW_017973425.1:15427-21397 GCF_001876935.1 Asparagus officinalis
TGGGCCGGATTTTTATTTTTGAAAATCAAATGCTCATCACTTGAATGGGCCGAAACTCTAAGTGGACTTGATTGCTTCAATTTTTGAAAATGAAATAGCTAAACACTCCATGACCAGACTTGAGGTGGAGTTGAAATCACAGCAAAGAGTTGGGCCGAAATTGTGATCGGACTTGGGCTTGGAATTTGCAAGAAAATTCTTTTGAAAATCAAATGAACATGGGCTCAAGAATTGGATTTTATTTTTCTTTTGAAAATCAAATAAATCAAAGGTGGAGATTGTTGCTTGGGGCTCAAGACAAATCCAATGGCTCATATTCATTGAAGATTACTATAAATAGGGGTAGAGAGTGAGGGGTTAGAGGTGTGAAAATTTTGTAAACTCCTTTTGGAGAGGAGGGCTACTCTTAATTGAGAAGGCCTTCCAAAAATTGTAACTTTAGTTGCAATTAATAAAAATAATTTTTTCCTCTTTAAATTTGTTCTTTCTCCTCTTTGTTGAATGATGAGGATGGAGATGAAGAGCAATTTGAAGGTTTGCATTTCTTTTCTCTTTTATTTCTTTTTAGTAATTTCTTTATTATTGCTTATTAGTTAGATTTAAATTCATGCTTGTAGTATAGATTTACTTTCTTGTCTTTTTTATTTTCTTTTTGCACTTTAATTTGTAGAGTAGATTTATTTTTCTTGCATTTAATTTCTGCAATTTATTTTGTAGTTTAGATTTTTATTTTCTTTGTAATTAGATTTATTTCTTGTTCATAGTTTAGATTTTTCTTTTCTTTTTAATTTTGTAATTAGTCTTCTTTTTCTTGTTTTTATTTCTTAAGATGTGAATTTAATTCTTGTAGGAATCTTAGAATTGTATGAAACTAGTCTAATTTCTTTTATATTGTATGAATTATTCTCTTGTACTTAAAATGTTCATGTTTAGGATAATCAACTAGAGAACTAATCGGTAGAAGAAGAATTTGATAATCTATGCTTATCTTAAATGGTTTGATAGGTTATGCTTATGAATTCTAGGATTATTATCATGTTGTTGTTCTTATCATGAATAGTAATTTTAACTTAGATGATAATTTGATAGGTTACACTTTCCTTAAATGGTTTGATAATCTATGCTTAATAAATCTAAGTTGAAATATGATAAAAAGAGAATAGTTTATATTTTGTAATTGAAATTGGTTAGTGGATTATATTCTAGATTTCTTACCTCTTTTGAATCCTTCATCTTAACTTTCTTAAATTTTCTTTTCATTTTTGGTTTTATTTCTTGATTTTATTAATTCATATTTCTTGCCTTATGATTTCATTTATTCTTTAATTCTTCCTTCTCTCCTCTAAAATTCAATTTATTACCTCTTGCATATAAATCAAAACAACCACTCATACAATCACACTTATTCTTTATTCCTAATTGTCACGCACAAAATATAAGAACCAAGTTTAATAATCTCTTAAAATCACCTTCTTCGTGGGATCGATATCTTTTTATACTATAACTTGATAAATTGTGCACTTGCAATTTTGGTACATAATTATGCCGCATCAAGTTTTTGGCGCCGTTGCCGGGGAAGGTGCTAAAATAGGATTTTATTAACTTGATTCTTTAACTTGTGTATTTTTCTTGTGAAGGAACCGCTTGGAGCTTGAAAATCTTGGATTGAAGATCAAGAATTTGGAGCATTGCTTTCGGGTAAGTCTTCTTTCTAGTTTTCAATTCCACCCTCTTTAGCTAGCTTCACAATTAGAGACAATTAGGATTTAAAAAAAAAGAGATTTTATTTTTGTTGACCATAATAAAATTCATCTTCTCACATTTGATTATTATTGACCATAATTAAAAAAAATATAAAGATTTTCTTTTTACCATCCTTTTTAGTCGCTTTTAATTTCTAGGGTTGCATTTCATATAGTGTAGGAATTCACCAAAGTGATTGTAGCACTTGATTTGGCACACACTTAAAACATTCTTAAGGGCAAAACCCCAATCAAGATAAGGTAAGGGATTTCATCACCCTTTCCTTAGCCCACAAATCACTAATTCCTCACTTCACAAACCCAAGCCTTCTAAAACTCATTAGACGTTGGCCCCTAAGGATTCGAGCTCAATAAGGAACAAGAAATCCTTAAGTGAACGGTTTAAGTTTTCTCAGAATAGTTGGTGTCTAAGGCAAGGTTTAGGGGTTGCGTAAAGCGCTCCGCAAGGAAAGAGGTACTTAATTGATCTTTGATCACCCTCTAGTACTATCCTTACCTGGCTAACTACCTGGGTAAAACTTTGATCTTTTCACTGTAGGAATTTTTGGTTAGGAGCTGGTCTAGTGGAGTTAGGCTAAACCCTAGAGTTAGAGTTGATTGAAAAGTGATTGCCTTGATTTGTTTTAGTTAGGATTTTTTTCTTTATCTTCTCATTATTAAAAAAAACTAATTTTCTTTCTTCTTTCCTTTATTAAAATAAAAAAAACTAAATTTCTTTCTTTCCTTAAAAGAAAAAAAAACTAATTTTCTTTCTTTCCTTAAAAAAAACTAATTTTCTTTCTTTCTTTAAAAAAAAAATTTGTTTTGGTGTATGCAATTTTGGGTTCGGGATAATTTTCATCGCTTAATCCGTGTTGAACCAATCCAAGAAATGGCAAATCAACCAGTTCTTCAGGATATGTGTTACCCCACCAGAAATGCAATTCCATCTTGCATAAGACTCCCCGAAGTAAATGGAGCAAATTTCGAGCTTAGACCGCATTTCATTAACATGCTTCCCAAATTCCTAGGTAATGAAACAGAAGATGCATATATATTTATCTCGGAATTTGAGGAAGTATGTATTATGATAAAAATGAGAGAATTAACCGAAGATGCGATTAAGCTTAGATTTATTCCATTTGCTCTAAAGGACAAAGCTAAAAAATGGCTGTACAGCTTACCGATAAATTCTATCTCAACTTGGGAGGAATTTGTCACCGTTTTTCTCAAGAAATTTTTCCCTATTCACAAAACGGTAAAGCTTAGGAACAGCATTCAGAATTTCAAAATTGTCCCGGGAGAGCCATTCTGGAAATACTTTGACCGATTTAAAGATCTTTTAATCCAATGTCCTCATCATGGTCTAGAAAAATGGCGATTGTGCCAAGTCATATATGAAGGATTGGACTATTCTTCAAAAACATCTTTAGAATCGATGTGTCAGGGAGATTTTATGAGAAAAAACGCCGATGAAGCTTGGGAATTCCTAGAGAGTCTATCCGAGAAAACAATGCAGTGGGAAAACTGTGATGACAGGGTTTCATCTGTTTCCCAATCTAAGTCTAGTGGTCTTTCCCTGGAGTCAAACATTGCATCTGAAGCGAAGATGGCGACGATTCTGCGGAGGTTAGAAGCCTTAGAAGTTAAGGAACGAGCTCCGGCTCAAATCAATCATATTTCTGCCCCGGGATGTCATAACTGTCAGTCTCCTACCCACGTTTCAGAGGAATGTCCTCTTCTAGGAAACAACCATGCTTTAGAACAGATGAACGCTGCATTCCAGCGCCCTAGAAATGATCCATTTTCTCCAACCTACAATCCAGGTTGGAGAAATCATCCCAATTTTGCTTGGAACCAAGGAAATTCTCATGGAAACCAAAACTTTATTCCCGCGTCAAACCAACAATTCCCTAGGGGAAACACTGTCCCATTCAACGCACCGAACAATTTTTCTAACCCACCTTTTCCAAACCAACATCCTCATCCTCACCAGCCTACAAATCAATCAAATTCTGATCATGACAAACGTTTGAGTGTCTTAGAAAAGGGTTTAGAAGCTATGATCAAAGCTTCTACACAAACTACCAACATGTTGACCCAATCATCCACCACTCTAAATTCATTCATGCAAACCACCGGCCAAGTGCTCAACTCGAACACACAAGCCATAGCCCGGTTAGAAACCCAACTTGGGCAACTAGCCGCTGCCGTGAGTGAGAGAGAAAAAGGAAAATTTCCAAGTCAACCTGTTGCAAACCCTAAAGACACTGGATCCAGTTCCAACAACCCAGCTCAACTGAATGCAATTCACACTCTGAGATCAGGAAAACAAATAGACAATCAGGTTAGAATGCCACCGGATCAAACCCCTTCTCCCATTCAAAACACTCCTTCCGATGAAACAATTCCTTCCGATGACCAAAATGCTGAACTTGAGATTGAGCCTGATCTAGATAGGTATAGGCCCGTTGCCCCCTTTCCAGATAGACTCAAACCTAGGAAAAACTCCCCGCAGGTTGAGAAAATCCTAGAAACATTCAAACAGGTCAAGATCAACATCCCTCTCCTAGATGCAATCGAACAAATTCCCTCTTATGCAAAGTTCTTGAAGGACTTATGCACTAAGAAAAGAACCACCAATGTTCCCAAGAAAGTCTTCTTAGCTGCCAATCTCAGTGAAATTTTTTCGAAACCCATGTCGTTGAAATACAAGGACCCTGGTTGTCCCACAATTCCATGCGTCATAGGTAACACTCACATTGATAAGGCACTTCTAGACTTGGGAGCCAGCGTCAACCTCCTTCCGTATTCGGTCTATCAACAGCTAGGTGTAGGAGAACTTAAACCTACAAGATGCACTCTACAGTTAGCTGATAGATCTGTAAAAATTCCCAAAGGAGAGGTAGAGGATGTTCTGATCAAAGTTGGAGAGTTCATTTTCCCTGTTGATTTTATTGTCTTGGAAACGCAGCCCGTTTCCAATCTCAAAAGTCAAATCCCCGTCATTCTAGGAAGACCGTTCTTAGCCACCTCAAATGCTTTGATAAACTGTAGAACCGGTCAGATGAAACTATCTTTTGGGAATATGACTGTTGACCTCAATATCTTCAACTTAGGGAGACAGCCTAGTGATCCATCTGATGAACCCATGGAAGTGAATTTCATTCAAGGAATATCCAGTGAACAACAAGAGGGAGAGTGTGAGTCTGATTCAAATGCATCTGATTTAATGATTGAGGAGCTTTCTGATGATGAACTTGAGATAGAACCGCTGGTCAATCATGTTTTTGCTGTTGGCTGGCAACGAGAACCTTTAGAGATAGAACCCCGAGTCCAGCTTCGCCCATCTGTGGAGGAACCCCCTAAGTTAGAGCTCAAACCTCTACCCGAAAATTTAGAGTATGCCTACTTAGGGGAGAACGAGTCTTTACCAGTTATCATTTTTTCTGAGTTGACTACCGGTCAAAAGGAAGCTCTCTTAGCTGTTTTAAGAGAGAATAGGGAAGCCATTGGATGGACCATGGCTGATATCAAAGGGATTAGTCCAACCATTGTTCAACACCGAATCCATTTGATAGATGATGCCAAACCTACTAGAGATGCTCAACGTAGGTTAAACCCAGTGATGAAAGAAGCAGTTAGGAAAGATATTCTGAAATGTCTCGATCATGAAAGAAGTCGTTAGGAAAGACATTCTGAAATGTCTTGATCATGGAATCATTTATCCCATTTCTGATAGTTCATGGGTGAGTCCAGTCCAAGTTGTTCCAAAGAAATCTGGGATCACCGTGATCCAAAATGAGGCTAATGAGCTGATTCCCACTCGGATCCAAACTGGATGGCGAGTCTGTATTGACTACCGAAAGCTCAACTTAGCCACTAGGAAAGATCACTTCCCTCTTCCTTTCATTGACCAAATGTTAGAGCGTTTAGCAGGACACGAGTTCTACTGTTTCCTGGATGGATATTCAGGTTACAATCAAATCCCTATCGCTCCAGAAGATCAGGAGAAAACCACCTTCACTTGCCCGTATGGAACATTCGCATACCGACGCATGCCTTTTGGCCTGTGCAATGCACCGGCCACATTCCAACGTTGCATGATCAGTATTTTTTCCGACATGGTAGAGCGATTTCTCGGAATTTTCATGGATGGCTTTTCTATTTTTGGTGACACATTTTCCCAATGTTTGCATCATCTTAAACTGGTCCTAGAACGGTGTAG
>NW_017973426.1:0-7580 GCF_001876935.1 Asparagus officinalis
TGGTTGACTATCAATTGAGAATCCCCAAAAGCTTCGAGATATTCGACCCCCAGCTCCCTGGCGAAACTGAGTCCAATGAGAAGTGCACTGTACTTGGCCACGTTATTGGAACACGGATCGGTCAATGAATAAGCTCGGGGCATTACATGTTTTCCCGGGGAGATTAAGACGACTCCGACCCCAGAGGAGACGGTGGGACATCCCGGGGTTATTACCCTATTAACTGCTCTTGAAGCACCATCAAAATATAATTGCCATACTTGCTGGTGCGATGTAGTGTTAACCTCGTGGGTTTCATCCGGCAAGTCATCATATACTTCTGCCGCATCTGCGGTCGGGTTTGCCGCCAAAAGATCACAAATCGCTTGGAGAAAGGCCCATTTCGCTAATCGCCAATTCATAGAGGCTGGTTGCGTTATAAACACCCGTACTGGATTAACGTTGGAGATAACGTAGATCGTCTGTCCCACCAGGTAATGCTGCATCTTTTCTGTCCCACTAGGTAATGCCGCATCTTTTGCATCGCAAATACCAATGCAAGGCATTCTTTCTCAATCATCGGATATCGAGACTCAGCGCCTACCAAGGTCCGACTGAGGTAATAAACTGCCTGTTCGTGACCGTTATCATCGTCTTGCGCTAGTAAGGCACTTATCGAGTGGTTCATCGCCTTGAGATAAATCAAGAACGGTTTACCTGATTTTGGTGCAACGAGAACAGGAGGGTTCGCCAGATATGTTTTGATATCTTCGAACGCTTTTTGGCAGGCATCATCCCAGATAAATGATACCCCTTTCTTGTTTAGCTTAGAGAACGGTTGGCACTTCCCAGAAAGATTTGAGATGAAACGCCGGATATAAGCTAAACGCCCTTGCAATCCTCTGAGTTCTCTCAGATTCCTCGGGGGCTGCAATTCATGTATCGCCTTCACCTTATCAGGATCGATATGTATACCCTTAGTGGTGACGACGAACCCAAGAAATTTTCCGCTGGACATTCCAAGAAATGATTTAGTGGGGTTCATCTTCAACTGATGACTCCTCATGAGATCGAACATTGTCTTCAAATCCTTGATGTGATCTTCCTTGTTGCGGCTTTTCACAACCAAATCATCAACGTAGCATTCGACTGTTTTCCTGAGATGTTCTTGGAAAATCTTAGTCATCGCTCGCTGGTATGTGGCACCGGCATTCTTCAGGCCGAAAGGCATCACCGTATAGCAGAAAACGCCGAGGGGTGTTCTAAACGCCGTATGCTTCTCATCCTCTGGATGCATCTTGATCTGGTTATATCCCGAAAATCCATCCATGAAGGACATCCTCTCAAATCCACATGTATTGTCGATAATGACATCCGTGATCGGGAGAGGGAAATCGTCTTTCGGACATGCTTCATTCAGGTTCCTGAAGTCGATGCAAATCCTGATTTTGCCATTCTTCTTCATGACGGGAACGATGTTGGCTAACCAGTCTGGATGTTGTTCCTCTCGGATAAATCCTGATTCGATCAACTTCTTAACCTCTGCCTCAATGGCTTCCATAATCTGCGGACGAAACCGTCTTTGCTGTTGCTTGACAGGTTTGGCATCCGGCTTGATATCGAGGCGGTGCATTGCGACATTGGGGTCGAGCCCTGGCATGTCTTCATAATTCCATGCGAAGACGTCGATATATTCCCTGATGAGAGCAATCAATTCCTCCTTCTCATCTGGGGGAAGACTGTCGCTGATGAATATAGGCTTTGGGTTAGCTTCATCACCCATGTTAATCTGGACTATTTTATCTTCAGTGGGTGGTTCTCTTTGCTCGAACCTATCGCCATATTGCATATTCAGATGGTGAACCCACGGGTCTTCCCATGTTGGCATTTGATCGTCGTCTTCCAGGGTGGATGGATCGGCTGTAGCCATATTTGCCATTAGGGCTTTGAAAACTTCTCCCAGACTTGTATCGGAGTCCCACTCTGAAGCATCAGGAGAGTATCCCTTCTTGGCTTTGTTAGCAATTTGATCGATAATTTGCCAACCACATTCGTCATCTGATGAAACATAACCTAAGCCTCGCCCATATTTATAATAATCCTCAGGTTTACCTTTTGGTACATATACTGCTTTGGCTGGATTACGAGGACCTCGATCGAAGTATAAACCTTCTCCGAGTGTGAAATCGTAGCCCTGCTTTTCCATGAGCTTGCGCGCTTCTGGACTATACTTGGATAGATGTCGACCAGGTTTGTCATCATCTTCGTCTTCACTTAGGAAATGATCTGGTAACGGAGAGCTTTTTCCTTTACCGTAAATCACTTCTTTAGCACCTCTTACTTTGTTCGGGATGACCATGGTTGTTCCGAAAGAATGCTGGAGGTGTTCCTTCGTTACATAGGATGATCGGATCGGCATATACAACTCAGGATTATCATACAGCCCTTTCATCACATCATCAAGAGACAAGGAGTACTCTAAATCATCTTTTATTGCAATATCGGCAAGTTGCCAGTTACAACCTCCATCTGACGATTGTTCATCGTCAAGATTGATTACAAAGGGTACAATGTCATTTAAAACAAAACCGCCATTGTAATCGAATCCGGCTTCAGAATCAGCTTCTTCTCCGCTGTCTGTGCCCTGGGCCGATGGTTCAGTATCGGATTCGTTACCATAAAGGAGAGAATCGGTGAAATAATTCTCATACCCCTTGAATGGTTGCTTATCCGCGACCACCGTCCTAACCTCATTGTCAGTGTCGACATACTTCAAACACTGATGGAGAGTAGAGGGAATTATCACGTTACTATGGATCCAAGGCCGACCCAATAGTAAGTTGTACGAAGTCTCCGCATCGATCACATAACACGTGACTTCTGTCTTCAGATCTCCCATCTGGCACTTCACCCGGATCTTACCCAAGGGTCTTGACCCACTAGTGTTGAATCCATAAATAACAGTGCCTGTGGACGCCAACTTGCTTACTGGGATGCCGAGGAAATGCATCAATCGAAGCGGCATAATACTCACAGCAGAACCCGGATCCACTTGGATTCGGTTGACTTGGCTGGAGCCAATGTATCCGACGAAATATAACGGCCGATCGTGGTTCGAATTCTTCGTCTGCATATCTTCTTTGGTGAAAGTAATGCAGGGAAGGTTCTTAGTCGCTATGTTGCACTGTTGACTCAGCGGTTCTGGCTGTTCAGGTATCGGCTTGACTTGAGTCAGAAATACCTCTGCATTGGCCAAAGCTTCTTGTAGGGCCTCCCTGGTTTCTTTGGATAATCGCAGCAACTCATACAGCGTTATCCGTGCAGGAATGTTGGCTAATTGCGCCATAATGTCGAAGCTATGCGGAGTCTTCGAGCTTTCCGGTTTGTCTCTTCCAATTGGACGACTGAAACGAGACTGCTTCGGATTCTGTACCTCTTGGGGATTCTTCTCTTTTGGTTTATTCACCGGTTGTCGTAGAGCTTCTTTACCCGGTGTGGGACTTGCAATCACTCCCATCTCCGTGAGAGTTTTGGCTGGTCCCCGCTTGTTCACCCCCTGCTCACTAGGTGGCGGATAATTGTAGTGGTATTCATTTCCGCTCCGTGTCGCAAAAGCTTCTTGTTCTTCTTCAGAGAGCAGGAAAGTGGAGATTCTTTCGTCATCTTCCCCTGGGATAGCAGAGACTCCATAACAAGACTTCCCTTTTCCTTTAGACTTCCTCCCGGATGACGAACCGGCCCATTGTTCATCTCCAATCAGATCTGGATGAACCCAAAGGATTTCGCCATTTGGGGTTGTGTGCGGCACAAGTCCCTTTTGGCGCTGTCCGTGCGGATCGTCATTCACCGTCTTCATCCCGACTTTGGTGACGCGTTTTGGCTCGAACCAAGTTGTAGGCACCGACCCAAAACTGATTGACACTGCGTTGGCCCCCACATTCTTGGCTGGTTTCGGGGTTATGACTCCTACGTCGATTAACGCCTGGATCTTGTCCTTGAGGTGGTAGCATGATCTCGTAGGGTGGTGGACCGCTCTGTGGTACGCGCAGTACTTTGGATCCGTCACTTTGCTGGCCCCTTCTTGATCCACGATCGCCGGCAACTGGATCTTGTTGTTCTCCAACAGGTATTTGAAGATGCCGGGAACTTCATCATCCTTGAAGGAGTACACTTTAGGAAACCTCGGCTCCGCAGATTTCTGCTTCTGAGGCCGTTGTTGCCATTGTCCTCGAGATTGTTGGGGTGCTTGTTGCTGTGGCTGCTGTTGCTGTGGTTGCAATTGAAAGGTTTGATTAGCATCAACTGCATTAGCTTGTGCCTTACCTTTCCCCCGTGGGACGAAGTTTTGCTTTGGAACACTCGTCGCCGGTTGGCCTCTTTCCGCCTTCTTCCTCTTGAGGAATCGCTCAGCTTGCTCTCCCCGGACTTTCAAGTCCTTCCATGTATTGGATGGTGCTGTCCCCATTGCTTCTAGCACGTCCAACGCGAGGTTGTTGTGGCAGGTCTGGAGGATGAATTCCTCGGTGATCGGGTCCCGGCAATTCATCGCCTTGTTCCGGAATCTTTTGACGAAGGTATCGACTAACTCTCCGTCCTTCTGCTTCTCATCGAGCAACGATCCGATAGATATCTCGGTGTCGTCGTCGAAGAAGTTGGCCAGGAACTTGGTCTCCATGTCATCCCAGCTGTTTACGCTGCCTGGCTTGAGGCGGCGATACCAATCGAAGGCGGCTCCGCGAAGAGTGCCGACGAATGACCGCACCATCAGAGGCTCATTACCAGAGATCACCCCCAAATGCGATTTGAAGTAAATCAAATGCTGGGTAGGTGAACCCATCCCATTAAACGGCGTGAAGTTAATTAGATTAAACTTCGCCGGATATGGGATCGATTCCCATTCTCTTGGGTATGGGCAAGGAATGCCTGTTTTCTTCGTCTCTTGAGCGGAAATTAGTGTGTTGATTTTGCTCTCGAGGTTCTTGATCTTCAGGTTTTCGCCGGTTTCTTCGCCAGCATTCTCATTACCACCCCCTGCGTTGACGGGAGGATCATTGGTGTTACGAGCATTTGTATCCTCATCTTCCACATTAATCGGGTTACGATGATTCTGCTCGCCTTGTTGGTTCGCCAATGCTTGGATCTGTTGGTCATGCATTTCTCTCATCTGCTGCATGGCCATCTCCATCTCAAATTTGAAACTTTCTTTCTGCTTAGCCAAAGCGTCTTCAAGCATCTTGGCCATCTGCTCCGCACTTATCATCAGGGCCTCGCGGGGTTGTCCCTCGCTGGATACTGTATTATCTGATGCCACCGCGGAGCCGGCATCAGATTCTTCATCTTCTGAAGGGCGTCTTGTCCGAATCCTACCATAAGTTGCTCGCTCTATGGTTCCGGACTGCAGACGGGTTCTAGGTCGGGAAGCTTTCAGAATCGACTCGAAATCTTCTCGTGCCGATGTCCCTTTGCTCGTCATGTTGGTGGTGACCCTCGGAAATTCTCCGTCTTCAATCACCCTTCTTCTTCGTTGGAAGCGCCTAGGCCTTGGTTTTGGCGTTTCCGCATTAAGTCTTTCAAAAACTGAAACTCTTTCGGGGACCGCCTTAATGCAATTGCATTCCGACAATACCGCCCGAATGAGTTTGGAACAGGGACATTGAATTTCCCGTTCTCGGGGACTCCTCTTCCTGGTTCTATTCGTACCCCCAGCACGATAGTACAACTCGTCATTTTGACAGTCAGAGTAACCTATCGTGTGCGGGCACGCCTTCTCAGGTACAACACAATCATTATCAGATGATAATGTTTCCATCTGAGGTTGACTTGCCTTCTTTGGGCTTTCAAAGGTTACCCGCCTCAAAACATGCCTTTTTGGGCGTGAATTTTCGGCGTGATCTTGGACTTCAATGCGCAAATTGGTGCGCGCAGCTGCCTTGAGGTCTTTGTCATGCTGGAGGTGATGGCGACCCCCAGTATGTTGAGTCGTTCTGGGCTTCTTCATCGGGCCCAAACGCTCGTGAATTGGAGCTTTGCCTCTCACGTCAGGAATTGGACCGAGGCGCTCCAAAATTGGTTTCTTCTTGCGGGATGACTCTGCATGATCTCCCGGAGAAGTTATTGGGATTGACGGCGACTTTGGTTGACTCGCCGGAGTTTGACCTTCCTTAGAAGGCTGCACTGGTTGCTTTTTGGCCTGAGTCGCCACTTCAGACTTAGGCTTCCAGACTTGTCGTGTTGGTGGTGGCTTCTTCTCCACCTCCTTTTGCAGCTTTCTACGGGCTTCCTGAGCTTGAGCCCGTGCCTGCGCTGACATCGCGCGGCGCTTGCGAATGCGCTCCTCGAGTGTCGAACGGTTCCGTTTGACGCGGACCCATTCTTTCTTTGGCGGCTTGGAAGAGTCGCCATTCATTGGTGGTTGAGGCTGTTTGCCTCTTCTGTTCTTCAACTCCGCGTGGTAGCGGAATCCGTCCGTAGACTCCATCGCCTTAGCGAATTGCCGCGCAAGGCGTTGACGACGCCTCTGGCGGGCTCTCTTTGAGAGAGTCACAACGCCCTGAACAGTAGAGGCGTTGGCGGGAGTTGGGTTGACCTGATTGGAGGTCGGTGGAACTTCATTTGACGCAACTTCGGCGTCAGTTGGGTTGAGAGCTTCGTGGGCTTCCCGAGCAGCTTCAAACCAACGAGCTTTTCTCCCGGAGGAGAACTTCTTGGACTTGCGGGGGGAGATAGAGCCGGACGAGGACACGTACTCCTCGAACTTGGCTTGGTCGAACTCGTACTCGACCTCCTCCACGACCGGGATTGCAATCCGCGGCTGCGACGCATCGATCTCGTTGGCGAGATCGTCGGCTCCCACTGTGGTCGCCAGATTGTTCGCGTGGAAAACTGTTTTCTTTTTCATTGATATGATTGTCATCTTGGGTTACAAAGATCCGGTCTTTTATAGATCCGGTTACAACTAAATCAAAGAAAATAAAGAAAAATTACAACTCTCCTCTGTGAACAAATCACGAGCTCCTGTTTTGCGGTCGCTCGCTTTGGTGGGTTCTTTGCCTGCGCCGGGGTTAATCCGTGGACCACCGCGCGATCTAGATCCGGTCGGATCTACACGAGTATGCGGGTATTATTCCACGAAGGGAATAATAGCCGGGAGGGATTAATCCACCAAGGGAATAATCGCTCAGATCTCGAGATCTAAGACCAAGCTTAGATCTGGAGTGTAGTCTCGTGTAGATCTCAGATCTGTTCTTTCTTCCTCTCGAGATCCTGCCTTTTCTGACGTGGATGGTCGCCGAGGATCAGATCTGAATGGTGCAAGTCTTCTGGTCTTCAAGCTCCGAGTTCACTCTTCAATCCGGCAGAGTTTCGGCTCTTGAAAGTTCGACCCCTGAAAATGAACATCTCTAGGCCTATTTATAGGCTCTCAGGACAGTGGCTGCAAAAAGGGAATTGTCGGCCACCTCTGGCCACTGTCGGCCACCTCGGGCCACTGTCGGCCACCTCGGGGTGGCCGACACTGTGCCTAGCCACCTTGGGGTGGCTCGGCTCATGGCCGAGCCACCCCAAGGTGGCTCGGCCACCGAGCCACCCCGAGGTGGCTCGGC
>NW_017973426.1:12339-21393 GCF_001876935.1 Asparagus officinalis
GGCTCGGCCTTGGCCGAGCCACCTTGAGGTGGCTCGGCCACCGAGCCACCTCAAGGTGGCTCGGCTAAGGCCGAGCCGCCTTGAGGTGGCTCGGCTTTGGCCGAGCCCCCGCGGGCGGTGTTTTCCGACTTTTTCGAGTCGTTTTCCGTTGTTTCCGGTTCTGTCCGTGATTCGGTTGATTGAGACTCTGATTGGTTGATCTGATTTGGCAGTAAGTTGGATTCCTGATTTGGCAGTAAATCCGCTTCTGAGTTCGAGTCCGAAATTGATCTTGATTCGATCGTGATTCGTCCGAGTTTCCCCTTGGTTGGATGGCTCGTTGATTCCTCAACTCATTAGCTTGATTCTGCACGCGGGTGGATGCATTCCGTCGCTTCTGTGCGATTCGTCGATCTCGTCGCCTCGTTGGTTCGTCGGTTTGTGCCGAGCTATGCTAGGGGACCTATAAGCAATTTTATATGCCTACAGATACCCCCTCCAAAGTATTTCAGTCTCGTTCTTTTATAGAAGAGTCTGGGATACTTTGGATATGATTGTCCCTACCTTCAGTCGGTATAACGGGACCTCGGAATGGCTTCTGTTCTTGACTCCTTCAATTCTCCAGGCTTTTCGGTGCTTTGTCGAAAGTCTGTAAGAGTTCCGGTGCTGCATTTATTGTCTGACCGTTTGTCGGAATTTTCTGAACTTGAAGTCGATTCCTTTGAGCTGACCATTGATTGTGGCGTCGAGTCTTTATGCACAACGCGTTGTCCGGCGTAGTGTGGTTGAGTTATCCTTAAGAATATTTATAAACAATATTCTCCAGGAACTTCTCAAACCAAAAATAGGGAATAGTTTATACTCATATACCTTATTGGAGTATTAAGAAGCAGTTTATACTCGTATACTTTTCGGAGTGTTTTTGTGCCTAAATGAGCTGAACCGGCTTAAAATGAGCCAAAAAAGGCAGTAAATCGGCTCAAAAAATCCTCCAACTCCTCCGAACAAATGGGAGAGGGGTGAGTGAATGATGGACTGAACCGTCGCTCGATTTGAAGTCGTTTCGATGCTCGGTTCGGCTTCAATTTGGATTTTGGTTCGAACTGGGTCCGGTCCGGTTCGGTTCGGTTTGGTTCAACCCGGTCCACCTTATATAAAGGGGGTCTTTTTCTTTTCTTTTTTCTTTACCCTAGGGCCGGCCCCCCCCTTTTTGCCTCCTTTTTGAATTTCTCTTCCCTCGAGCCTCCGTTCTCCCTCAAAACTCGATCTTCGTCTTAGATTCATCCTTCCTTTTGATCCTTGACTGAGAAATCCCTCGAAACTTCCATATTTAGACTTTCCTTCGAGCCCCTCGAGCGCGTGGTTCGAGCACTTCCAAGATCTAATTTTTGTCGGATCCTCGAGCTTCCCCTCAGGTATATCTCCATAATCTTGATCTATTTCATGTTTGATCTAGTGTATGGAATAGCGGGATCGCATATAAGGGTTGAGGGAGTGATTTGATGCCTCAAGCTCGCCTTTTTAGGGGATAAAAAAGTGATTTTTATTTCTAGATCTGACCTCTTGAATTCTTTTTCTGTAGGCCATTATGTCGCGAGTATCGAGAGGTCGTTTTCCTGCTGCATCGGTTGATGGCGCGCCTCCCTCATATGCTGGTGAGCAATTTTTTGACCTTTTTCGAAAATTTACAAATTAGTCCTCTTTTTTCTGGATATTTGCAAATTAGTCCATTTTACCCCCCGTTGTTCTCCTTGGTGAGGCAACCGGGAAAGGCCTTGGTTCTCCTTGGTGAGGATCGACGCTTTATGGAAATTTTGCAAATTAACCCTCTTCTTCTGAGAATTTTGCAATTTAGTCCTTTTACCCTATTTTGCTCTCCTTGGTGAGGCGATCGGGAAAAGCCTTGATTCTCCTTGGTGAGGATCGACGCTTTAAAGATGGGTTTTGCTTGGTCAAAACCACATCTCATAATAAAGGGGGCGTTTTGACGCTGCATTGTGCTTTATAAGGCAGGGATATATTGTCGATATACCCTATCTTATAAATGCGCAATGTGGCCAAATCGTCTCGCCCTTTATAAGGCAATGACTCTATCTTACCAATTTGTAAGATGAATTCAATTTCCTTTTATATCTGAAATTAACAAACACTTAACTGCTTGTTTTCAGTGGAATATCCTTCCGGAGCTTTTTCATCGCATGCGGTGAATGGACGTCGTGATGAGTATTATTCCACATCTGATGACTTTTCGCCCATTCCGTTCACCTCCCAGTTTGCTCCGGGCACGTCGTTGGAAGTTGTCCAAGTGGTGAGGGAAGGTGGCCATCAAGCTCTTCGCCAGCTGATCACAGATGCGCCTCTCGTGCAGGATGCCAGTTCCGTTCAGTCTCTTAGGAAGACTGACTTCTTGTTTGGAGACTCTACCAGGGATCCCGATGCAGTATTTATTGAGGCTGAGCAGTGGCTTTACCAGACTGGCAGTCGTTATATGTATTTGCCGAAGATTCCTCGACACCGTTCTTTGACTGAGCTCAGGCGCCAAGCTGTGAAGCGGGAGATGTCGTGGAGTTTGACAAAGGAACATGAGAGCGTTCACTGCGGCTATATTACTCATCAGGCAGTTCCTGGTTCGAGTCGAGATCACATTGTTGGACTACATCCTGGAGTACTGGGGCTAGATACTCCGCCTCGCAATGAGTTCCTCACCACTGCTTCTACTTTGAGGAATCGCCTCGCTATCTTAGGACGGGAGATGCCTGCACCGCGCCACAGATTCTATGGTTGGGTCCATTCTTTGGACAGGTTTTGGTGGGCTCGTATGACGAAGTATGTCTTGAGCCGATGGAGCGAGGAGTTACATGCTTGCGGTCTTTATGCAGCCATTCGGGCCACTATGCATGGCTTGCCTACAAGCGCGAAGCATTTCTTTGCCCTATGCGAGCTTTACAATCCAGATTCCAACACTTTTCTGACCAGGCACGGAGAGTTGGGCTTGGCTCTACATGAGATGCACAAGATTTCTGGTTTGCCCATGGGACAGATGTTATACCAGGAGTACTTTCCCTCCAACCATGAGTTGAGTCAGCTGAAGGATCGCATGCCCGACCGCTACGAGACCTTATGGGACCTCACTTGTCATTATCACATTGCTTTGGCGCAGTCTAAGCCCCTAGCGAAGAGGACCAAAGCAAATGTGAGCCTGAAGCAGTTCGCATCATACTTGTTCAGGAATCTGGAGAGCCATTCTGGCCAATCTATTTGTGAACTGGCACCGCTGACTCCTTCAGAGGTTAATGAGCTGCTGAATAAGACTAACGCCCAATCCTATACCATTAGCAGTTCCGAGAGCGGCTTTCCTGCAGGGACTAAATTCAGATCGTTCTTATATCATGCGACCACACCGATTCGTCCGATGACTCTCCTTGCCGGTTATCTCGCCATCTGGTTGAAGAAATGTGTGGTCCCGTATCAGTCTGGTGACGCTCTGCCACTGGAAGTGCTCTATCCTGCAGTTCAGCTTGCCTACAAGAAGGAACTTTCGCTTCTTCCGGTGATGGTTGCTAACATTCATCGAGGGCTTCGGCAGATTTCTGGTGCTTTTACACGGAGAGATGATGATAAACCGACTCAGATTCCTACCATTAAGGTAGAGCTCCCGTATATTTATTTGATGGCTTGGTTCGTTCTTCATCGTTCCGATGTGATGTCAATACCGAATGCCATAGATCAGTCTGTCCCCTTTCTACAGTTGCTTGAGAATGGTGAGTGGGAGGGCCGAGGATTCCCCGATATCAGGCGTCAGCTACAAGTCCACAAGTGCTGGGCATTCTCCACTTGCTTTCCACAGTTCTCCAGCCGGTACGGCGAGTGTTTGATTGATGAGGAGAAGCCGAGGGAGTATAGGACTTATCTGGATATGGGCTGCTTTAATTGGCTAGTGAACATTAGGCCGGGTTACCTGACTTTCCGGGTGGGGAATCAGTGCTTCATAGAGCCGTATCTACCTTGCCGATTCGCCCGCCAGTTCGGTTATGACCAGCTTTATGTTGGGAACCCGCGCCAGCAGCTTCGGGCTCATGGAGGTCTGGTGGACGGTCTTCGTGCATGGTTGTGGACCGTGACTGGTTGCACTGGAGCTAGGTTCAGTCTCCCAGGTACTGAGCGACAGTTGAACCTCACTTTCCTGAGCTGCAAGTGGTTGCTAGCAGCTAATAAGACTGTCCGTGTGAAGCCTATCGAAGAGTTGGTGGCCGAAGAAGCCTCTCAGCTTGATTCTCGTGTTATCCAGGACGGTGCTCGATCACAGAGGGCTCAGGGCAAGACCCGCCGACTTGATGCAGAAGGTCACAGGGCCTTTAGTTCTGCTGGAGAGGCCTCAGGCGGAGACCCTGAAGACTACGAGGCAGATTTGGAGCAAGGTTAGTCACCTATTTTTTCTTTTTCTCTGCATTTCCAAGTTGCTATTCCTGACCACTATTTGATATTTCAGGGACAGCGACCAATAGTGACGACGAATTCCGTCCTTTTACCCGGGCAAGACCTTCGATTGCTGTCCGTGCTGATAGGCGGAAAAGATTAGCCCACAAGCCGCATGCAAATTCACGAGCATCTGAGATGGACTTGGCTGATGAGGATCCTGTTAGTGACGGAGGTAACGTCTATTCTATAGATCATTTTCTTGATCGTTTAGAACTTCTGGCTCATGCTTTCCCATCCTATGCAGGATATCGTGAGGAAGGCGAGATGAGTCCCGATGATTGTGCATCTCCTGGTGAGCCTGACTCACCGCACCAGGTAGAAAAGCCTGCAGAGACCGCCCATGTTGGGGAGTCTGTCAATGAAGGACCCAGTTCGGTGATTCCAGGTACATCTTCAAGAGGTAACTTGTCTCTATTGGCCATAGTTTCCTTCCTCTTCCCTTATATCTTTTTATGTCAGATTTTTCGATTGATGACTTCGATGGGGAGGGCCTGCCTATGGACACTTCTATGTTCAGCTTCATGTATGACTCTCCTCAGATCGATGGCCAGCCGCCTCAGGATATGTTTCCTGAGTCTGTACTCCCTCAGACTCCCGGGAACGGTTATTTTGAAGGTGCGTGCCTCTTCTCAAGCTAACTATAGGACTAGCCAATTCCTTGACTAATGCAACTATAATATGATGTTTCTGTTTTGTGCCTAACAGGGGCTTTTGTTGAGGCTGACCCTGTTGAGCCGGCTGTACGACCAACTCCACCAGTCGATGCAGCTACAGTCCTTACATCTCCACCACCCCCAGTGACTCGAGGGGGAGGAGGTATAATTTAATTAACTGAGCAAAGCCATTCATTTCCTTATTGAGGCTTTTGACGAATTTCTCTTCTTTGTGTAGGGCTTCCTTCTCAGCTTCATGTCCTCGTTAAGGAGTTGTTATCGGGGAATGACCCTGAGAAGATCATCATCAGCGTAGAAGTCCGCTCTTATTTCTCCTCCCTGACTGCTATAATTGGCAAACTCCTCCACGACGGACTTTCTCTTCGCCAATTTAAGCCCTACCTCGATTCCAAGATAAATTTGATTAGGGACATAGGATGTCCGGATCTGGCGACGGCTATGGTTGATGACCTTGATCGCTTAGAGCGTGAGCTTCAGATGTTTCATGAGCTCCGGGATACAGGTGCCTCTTCATTCGTTGCTGCCGAGTTGGATGCTCGCTTACAGACATGGCGCAGTACTCGGATGGTTGCCGAGCTCGAGATTCAGGTGCAGCGGGGCCGCATAGATCGAGTTGAGGCTGATCTTGCCACTAGATCATCTTCCCTTGAGGAGCTTGATTCTCAGATAGATCAGCTCCGACGAGAACTCCGTGAGAAGGAAGACACAAAGATGCAGAATCAGCAAGCAAATGCTGCTTTATCTGATGAGCTGAAGTCCTTGAAGCAGACACTGGCTGAGACAGAGGAGGTTGCTGTGAGGACTTTAGCCGCGAACGAAGAGTCTGTCAGAGCTGAGTTGCAGGAGGAGCTTAGACGCTCTTATGACGAGAAGTTATCTGAATTCAGTCAGCAGATTCTTAGCCATGGGCTTGATGTATGATTTTATTTGCTGAAAACCTTGACATTTGATTCTCTTTAGTGGACCTGATTTTTGTCTTTATCTTTATTATGATTCCTCATTCCGTTTGAAATGATTGACCATAATACTCATAGGATTTTTGGCAAACCCCCAGCCTTCAACGGGTTTGATTAGCCTTTACCGACTACCGTTTGAGTCGGGCTAGCATGCGGATTGTCGGAATCCGTTCCGCATGTAACGTTGTGCTAAGGGAATGAACTCCCTTAGACTTCGTGCTATGATGTCGAATACATAGACTTCGCCATTGTTACGGGAATAGGCTACCCGGCGACACGTGTTAGGTGTTGACTTTAGGATTTTTGGCTAACCCCCAGCCTTCAACGGGTTTGATTAGCCTTTACCGACTACCGTTTGAGTCGGGCTAGCATGCGGATTGTCGGAATCCGTTCCGCATGTAACGTTGTGCTAAGGGAATGAACTCCCTTAGACTTCGTGCTATGATGTCGAATACATAGACTTCGCCATTGTTACGGGAATAGGCTACCCGGCGACACGTGTTAGGTGTTGACTTTAGGATTTTTGGCTAACCCCCAGCCTTCAACGGGTTTGATTAGCCTTTACCGACTACCGTTTGAGTCGGGCTAGCATGCGGATTGTCGGAATCCGTTCCGCATGTAACGTTGTGCTAAGGGAATGAACTCCCTTAGACTTCGTGCTATGATGTCGAATACATAGACTTCGCCATTGTTACGGGAATAGGCTACCCGGCAACACGTGTTAGGTGTTGACTTTATCCCTACTTAGGTTTCGGGATAAAATACCCCAGACTGGTATTCTGGTGTCTTTTTCTACGGCGAAAGACTAAACCGGCGACGCGTGTTAGGCGTCGGCATATCCTTTCTTAGGATTCAGGATGACATTCCCCATGCGTGTAAGGCATGGATTTTGGTGTTATTAATAACGACCTGCCACAATGTTGAATATGTGGACGGGTGTTCTTTTTAACGGTTAAGAACTAACCGGCAGCGCGGGTTAAGCGCAGACTTATCCTTGCTTAGGTTTCAGGATAAAATACCCCAGAATCAGACTCTGGTGTCTTTTTGTGCGGAAAAAGACTAAACCGGCAGCGCGTGTTAGGCGCAGACTTATCCCTGCTTAGGATTCGGGATAAACTTCCTAGGATGAATCCTAAATTGACAAATTTTGGAAAGAGCGGTGCGGGAAAGGAAGAATTTTATATTCTATTTCCCGGTCTTCTTTTAGGGTGAAGGCGAACCCGACAGACAAGGAAGGAAGAATTTTATATTCTATTCCCTGATTCTGGAAAGGAAGAATTTTATATTCTATTTCCAGCGAAGAAGAAACTAGAAGTGGGGTGTCCACTCCGAGAATCTGGAAAATTTAGATAAACTTGCCTTTTATAGGATGGGTTATCTAAACTGAAAATTGGTTCTTCGTTTATCGAAGTGGTATTTCAACTTTGGCTATAACCATGGGAAGGCTTGACCAAAGAGAAAGAGAAGGGAGTTCTTTCGTTTATCGAAAGGGGACTCCGAAATGAAAATGGACCTCTTGTCTATTGGAAAGAGTCAAGAGGGCCAGATGGATACTTTTGGTGGACTCACTGTCAATTGAAACTGATCAGTGAGGGATTTTGGTGGTAAAAAATGATTTTGGGTTATCCTTTAGAATATTAAGTGTAATATTCTTCGAGGAACTTCCCGGTAAATGAGTTATCCTGAATGTACTAGGGATAGTACTTTTTCAGGAACTTCCCATTTATTGGCATTAATTGCCTGGCGCCCTCTTGAGTAATCAGGCGATATGCGCCGTTTGAATAGACTGTGTCTATTACAAACGGTCCTTCCCATTTGGGTTCGAATTTACCTTTCTTCTTGGAGGTGAGAATTATTGGTCGGCGAGCAGCGAGGACCAGATCTCCTTCCTTGAAGCTTCTCTGTCGGACTCTTTTGTTAAAAGCCCTTGACATCCTGGCTTGGTAAAACTCGATGTGTTGTTGAGCCTCCAAACGCTTTTCATCCAGCCTCTCGAGCTCTTCGAGACGCTTCTGATGTTGTTCCTCCGTTGTCATCTCCGTTGCGAGGGCAATCCGAAGGGATGGAATCTGAATTTCCAGCGGTAGCACGGCTTCACATCCGTACACCAGCGAATACGGGGTGGCACCTGTAGGCGTGCGTATAGTGGTGCGATAAGCCCAGAGTGCTTCACCGAGTTTGTCATCCCAGTCTCGTTTATTGGTCTTCACGAGCTTGGACAGGATCTTAATGATCATCTTGTTAAACGCCTCCGCTAATCCATTCGCAGCGGGATAATAAGCTGTCGACGAAACATCTTCAATTTTGAACTTGTCACAAAATCTGATGAAGGCGTTGCTTATAAATTGCGGACCGTTGTCATGAATGATCCTTCTTGGCACGCCGTGTCTGTAGATGACATGATGCTTGATGAAATTGATGACGTTGTTCGTCTTTACCTCTTTAAGCGGAATTGCTTCAGCCCACTTTGAGAAGTAATCCGTGATTGCCAGAATGAATCGATCGCCTTTGATTGAGGGGGGAAAAATAGGACCAACAATGTCCATGCCCCATACTTCGAACGGCCATGATGTGGTCGATGTGTGCAACTGCTCTGGCGGTTGATGCATATAATTTGCATGTATCTGGCAAGCGTGGCATTCTCGTGCGTATTCGATTGCGTCACGAACCATCGTTGGCCAGAAATATCCCATCCTCCTGATGCGATCATACAGTTTGGGACCGGGCTGATGCGCACCACATTCTCCTTCGTGCGCTTCCTTAAGAACTTCTTCTGCTTCTTTGTTCGAGAGGCATCGGAGTAATAAACCATCGTACCCCCTACGGTATAACGTATGGGTCTCGACATTATAAAAGAATCTTGGTGCTCTTCAGTGAATTGATTCCTTTTCTTTTATATCTTCTGGCAGAATACCATACTGGACGTAGTCAATGATGGGAAAACGCCAATCTCGGGACTCAGACCC
>NW_017973427.1:0-21391 GCF_001876935.1 Asparagus officinalis
ACCCGGAACATGGGGAGTCCAGCACTCCCTTCCAATTCAATGTCATGGCACAGTTGGCCAACATACCGGTCAGAATGACTCTATACGAGCTCCTGAGGTTGTCCAAAACTACCAAAGAAGCCCTGATCGAAGCCTTAAAGAACACCAAGAGCTTCATCACCCAAGTCACTCCAATTCCTGAAACTTCTGAAGATCAGACTTGTCGGCAATGTCTGCAAACTGCAAGAAGTTTACCCTGTATATCGTTTACTCAAGAAGACATGCAGGTTAAACATGAACACGACAGGCCTTTGTACTATACGGGGTATATCGGATCTTCCGAAATCAGTCGTGTCCAGGTTGACCCGGGTTCCGCACTCAGCATCATGCCCTATAGAGTCATGCAGGTCTTAGGGATTCCTATGCATCGGCTGCACACCACCCAGACTACTATCTTCGGGTTCAATGCAAATAGCACCCGACCCCTGGGAAAGATCAAACTCAGATGTCAGATCGGAGATCTTAAGTCTGAAGTAGCATGCTACATCATAGATGCGGACACATCCTACAATCTTTTGCTGGGACGACCGTGGATACATGCAAACCGCATTGTCCCATCTACTCTGCATCAAGTCATGAAATACGCCAATAACGAGGGCGAAGTTCGAACCCTGATTGCAGAAAAATTCCCTTTCCGAGGAGTGGAGAACTTTCATACTGATTCTGTTTTCTACTCAGAATCACAAGAAGAAGAAGACGTTGATAGCGGTAATGAGGCAGATGTCGAACCAGATCCAGAAGGGAATTGTCCATGGGAGTTAAACTTTGATGTAATTGGGTCAGTCAAGAACAATAACAATGTACCGAGTGAGGGCGAGTGGTGCATTAATGAAGATTTTATTTTGGCGTACTTGTCTGATGAACCCATTAAAGTTGGACAAATAGTAAATGATCATGATGCAGGTACCCACTCATGGCACGCATTATGTACAGAGGCATGTCTAACACTCCCAATCAAGTCATCCTTCGCTTCCGATGAAGAGGTGGAAGACGCACAAAAGGCTTTCTACAAAGTCCCGTCCAAAAGGAAAGGGCAGAAGCCGATCCAGTTCGGTAGAGTCAAACCCGAACAACTTAAGCGAGGAAGTTCAGAGGAAGATGACGGAGTTCCTCAGTTTCATTATCACGAACCCAATTCCATCCAATTGATGAAACGAATGGGGTATAATTTTAATGAAAAACAGGGTCTGAACTTCGGGAAAGGCAGACGAACCCCAGTCCGAATGTCTCTAGCCCCTGAAGGAAAACCTCAGGATTATTACCACAAAACCAGAAGTGGTTTAGGTTATGTCACAACTCCTCCTGCCTCAGAAAATGAAATCAGTAATTATCTGCGTCAGGATCATTCGTCCGGAACCTCTTCCTGGGAATCCGACGTCAGTGTTGGACCTTTCTTTAAAAGTTTGACTGTGAACATGGCTTCAACTAGTCACCCCGATGAAGATGCAGGGGGTGACGAAGAGTTAATTGAGTCGACCAACGATCCTTGGATCAAACGTCTTAACATTCTGTGGGATATGCGCTTCGAACAACGCGAACCACCCACTGAAGATAAGGTGATTCAAGTCAACATGGGAGATGAGTCTGACCCCAAGCCTATCTTTATAGCAGAAGACCTATCATCATCCGAGAAGGAAGAACTTATATCTCTCATCCAAGAATATATAGATGTCTTCGCTTGGAATTATGAAGATATGCCTGGCCTTGACCCGAAGGTGGCCATGCACCGGCTCAACATCGATCCGGATGTAAAACCCGTTAAACAACAACAACGCAGGTTTCGTCCAGAGATCATGGAATCAATTGAGTCAGAAGTTAAAAAGCTTATAGACTCAGGTTTTGTTAGGGAAGAACAACACCCTGACTGGGTGGCCAACATTGTTCCAGTTCCCAAGAAGAACGGTAAGGTCCGGATATGCATTGATTTCCGCGATCTTAACGCAGCTTGTCCAAAAGACGAGTTTCCTCTTCCTATTACTGATGTCATGATCGACAACACTTGCGGATACGAAAGGATGTCTTTTATGGACGGATTCTCTGGGTATAATCAAATCAAGATGCACCCAGATGACGAAAAGCATACTGCCTTTAGAACACCACTGGGGGTGTATTGCTACACAGTGATGCCCTTCGGCCTGAAAAATGCAGGTGCAACTTATCAACGTGCAATGAACACGATCTTTCACGAACATCTACGAAAGAAGATCGAGTGCTACGTTGATGACATAGCAGTAAAGAGTCAATGTAAAGACGATCATCTTGCAGATCTGAAGACAATGTTCGAAATCATGCGAGCACATCAGCTGAAGATGAACCCGACAAAATCGTTCCTCGGAGTTTCAAGTGGAAAATTCCTGGGATTTATCGTTACTTCCAAGGGAATTTCTCTTGATCCAGAGAAAGTGCGTGCCATCCAAGACATGCCACCTCCAAAGAATCTCAAAGAGCTCAGAGGTTTGCAAGGCAGACTGGCCTACATTCGAAGGTTCATATCAAATCTTTCAGGGCGTTGCCAACCTTTCTCTAAACTCATGAAGAAAGGAATATCCTTTGTTTGGGATGCAGAGTGTCAAAGAGCATTCGAGGAGATTAAGAGATATCTAACTCAACCGCCAGTTCTCGTGGCCCCGATATCAGGAAAACCATTCCTGTTATATGTGAGGGCCATGGATCATTCTCTCGGTGCTTTGTTGGCCCAAAACAATGACCAAGGTCAGGAGCAAGCCATCTATTACCTAAGCAGGACTATGATGGGAGCCGAACACCGGTACAATCCAGTCGAAAAAGAATGTCTCGCCTTGGTATTCGCAGTTCAGAAGATGCGACATTACCTAGTTGGACAGACAATTCATGTCATTTCTAAGGTGAATCCCTTAAGAGTTCTGATGACCAAACCATCATCTCTAAATTGCCGGCTTGCAAAATGGGCCATCCTCCTGTCACAATATGATATGCAATTCATGCCGCAAAAGGCAGTCAAGGGTCAAGCATTGGCAGACTTCTTAGCCGATCATCCAGTGACGGGAACATCAAAGTTGTATGAAGAATTGCCAGATGAAGTTGCTGAAACTTGCGTTACTCAAGAAACCACGCAGGTGTGGAAGTTGTTCTTCGACGGGGCATCCAGAGCGAATCCTCATGGAGCAATTACTGCAGGAGTGGGGGTAGTGCTCGTCTCCCCGAATGGTCACATAATACCAAGAGGATTTTCCCTAATCAAACCCTGCACCAACAATGTAGCCGAATATAATGCCCTATTATTAGGAATGCAATTTGCTGAGGGACTTAATGTTCAGCGCCTTGAAGCTTACGGTGACTCCCAGCTCATCGTCAATCAAATCCGGGGGGAATACGAAGTACGCCATGAAGACTTGATCCCGTACTACTTCGCAGTGCTAGAGCAAGCTAAGAAGTTCGAGGGCTTCTTTATTGAGTACATCCCGCGAGCTCAGAATGCTTATGCAGATGCATTAGCCTCTTTAGCAACCTCATTAGCATTACCCCCAGGGGCTGAGACTACTATCTCAGTTGCAGGACGCGAGTTATGCTGTTTCAGGATTCCTACAGAGGAAAGCTCAGAGGAGACATCAATAAGAGAAGTCTGTACAACCTCGATGGAATTAGAAGCTAGAGATTGGCGATTCCCGTACATCGATTATGCTATATACGGAATTTTGCCCGATGACCACAAGGAAGCGGCCACTATCAAACGGAAGGCCCTCCAATTCTATTACGATGCAGTTTCTCAAACCCTGTATCGTAGATCACATGATGGAATTTTGCTTCGATGTCTCTCCCGGAAGGAGGCAAAAGAAGCTCTTAAGGAAGCTCATGACGGAATGTGCGGAGCTCATCAGCCTGGAGCTAAGTTAGGCGATCGTCTTCGACGAATTGGTTATTATTGGCCGAAGATGTTCGCAGACGCGGTGGACTACGCCAGACATTGCCACGAATGTCAAATTCATGGCGATTTTATCCATCAAGCGCCAAGTAATTTGCATCCTACATCTGCAACTTGGCCATTTGAAATGTGGGGCATGGATATCGTGGGACCAATTTCTCCTCCGACTTCCAAAGGACACCGGTTCATTCTGGCCGTGACCGACTATTTCTCCAAATGGGCGGAGGCAATCCCGCTAAAAGAAGTCAAGACAAAGAACGTGATCAAGTTCATTAAACATCATGTCGTATATCGCTTTGGAGTCCCGAGACGAATAGTTCACGACAACGGGACACAATTCGTTAGCTTTGGATTTCAGAGATTCTGTGATAAATTTCGCATCCAAAGTGTCGCATCCACGGCATACTATCCGCCGGCAAACGGCCTTGCAGAGGCTTTTAACAAAACTATCGTGAAGCTCCTCAAAAAGTTCGTGTCCAAGAGCCGACGCGATTGGGACGAAAGACTCGGTGAATGTTTGTGGGCCTACCGTACAACAGTAAGGACCCCTACAAGAGCTACGCCGTTTTCTTTGGTATACGGCTGTGAGGCCGTACTGCCATTAGAAATCCAAATTCCTTCATTAAGAGTCGCTATCGCAACCGGATTGACAGATGAAGAGAAACACGAGCGACGTCTGCAAGAGCTTGAAGCCTTAGACGACAAACGACTTCAGGCTCAACAACAGATCGAACTATATCAAGCCCGTATTTCTAAAGCCTACAACAAAAAGGTTAAGGAACGGATTTTCAAGAAGGGCGATTTAGTTCTGGCTAATCGACGACCCATGGTAATGACCCACAAAACCAAGGGGAAGTTCAATCCCAAATGGGAAGGACCCTTTGTTGTTGAGACAGTCTATTCCAACGGAGCTTATCGTCTCATCAACAAGAAAGGCGACAGACTTATGATGCCGATTAATGGAAAATTTCTCAAGCAATACTACCCGTAAGCTACAAGCTTCTTGAGCTTAACTGGGGGTTGCTCATCAAATGTCTGTCTGAACAAATAAGTTCTTCTACTTTGTATGTCGTCAAGTTAACACTACACCTCTGACGATTTAAAGTTCATTTTAATAAAAGAATTTTTCAAAGTCTTTCAGATAGCTATCAGCATAATCTGTTTCGAGAAAAGATCTCAATTTTGATTACATTCAGCTCTCCTGAACGCAAGTCCTATGGCTACACTCAAAACATGTCTACAGCTGCGTTTCAAGACCTACAGCTGCAGAACCTGATGCTGCGTTTACACCAACGAACGCACAGCGTAGTCATTTCAACTTCCAGAAATTACCCCAAACAACAACAAAGGGGATCCGTGACAAGTCGGAGTGCGTCAGACTTGTCTGAACACAGCTCAAATCTCAGAGCTGCGTTCAGACCTGTATGAACCATGCGTCCTTGATAAAGCCTGCGTTCAGTCCACCTGAACGCAAGTCCTCCGGTTGCGTTCAAAACATGGCTACAGCTGCGTTTCAAGCCCTACAGCTACAGAATCTGACACTGCGTTCACACCAATGAACGTGCAACATGATCGTTTCAACCTCCAGGAGGTATTCTACAAACTAGAAGAAATCAGGTTTTTCTAAAAGACCAGACTTATGACCATCATCCAAGTCTTGAAGTCGAGGTCAAACCTGTTTGACAAAGCCAGATGTCCTCAACGGGCCTGCGTTCAAACCATTCAGACACAAGAGAATAACTTTACAGAAGTTTTCATACCACAAGAAAAACCATATCATTTCAAGAGATGTCCACAATTCATCACAGGCAAAAGTCATAATTGTCATGAGAGTATCAAAAAGTTATTACAGACTAAAAAGTTATCGAATATAAAAAGGTGGTTCCCGAAGAGAAAAGGACGCGAGATGGGCCCTAGCCTGAGCTATACGTGCAGCATTTTTAGCTCGGACCTCTGTGGCAGCCTTCGCTCTCAGTTCTTCGGCGGTGAGAGCAGCAGAGCCAGCTTCTGATCGCAAAGCCTGAAGAGTCTTTTCTATCTCAGGCTCCAAGTCAGTGCTCTGCAGCTCTTCTATGAGTTCCACTGAACGTCTGAACGAGTGAACCTTCCTGACACAGTGACCAGCCCAACTGCGATTGAGGCGTTCTAGCAAGTCCATCACATCAAAGAACGAATCCAGAAAATCTGAAAATGGAGCCCATCCTTGCTCCGCGATGAAGTGTGCCTGCTTCACCATGTTCTCTAGGAGATTGGTGAGGAAAGTTACACTCTCAAGGTCTGGGGTGTACATTTTACCACGAGGAACCATTGCAAGCGGTGTAATTAGAGGGGCGTTCTCTGGGAGAACTCCTTCTTCTTCATCATCAGATACAACAATGGGCTCAGCAGCAGAAGCCCCACCTGGCATATGAGCCAAAGCAAAGTTAATAAAATAGATGGAGGCAAACGCAGTAAATCTAAACATGCGTCAGGATCAGCCTGAACGCAAGGAAGTTAAACCTGCGTTCAAAAGCTATGAACGCAGGACTTCTGCCTGAGTTCCAGATTAAGAGATTAATCCCTTCATCTTATCAATAAACACGGAAGCCTTCTTCCACATTCAAGATCAAAGAACACATGAACAGTTGTTCGTATCTAAGACAAACAATTGTTATCAATAAACACAGGAACTTTTCCATGTGTTCAACAAGGAGAGTTCAACAATGGACACAAGAACTTCTCTTGTCATCCAAGATCAAAGAGATGAACAGTCTTTGGTCAAGAAGCATACAAGTTCTTCTCAAGATTGAAGAGACGAATTTTATTCGTCATCATCAACCAGAATTCGTCTTCAGAATGTCAAGAAAACCCATTGACAAAGAATACTTAAAACGAAGAAGACAGGGATACTCACTTCGATGTCCAGGCGTCGGAGGCGTCGACGACGGTCCGGAGGCGGACCCAGAAGCATCCTTCGACGGCGGAAGAATGTCCGCCATCTGTTCGTGAGATCTCTTGGGAGCCATGGCCAGATGACGAAATCAGATCGTGGAAGAAATAACGAGAAGAAACTCGTTTGGGAGTTCAAGAAAGAAGCTTAAACGTTAAAGCCTCTTGACATGACTAATCAACCCAATTTATAAATAATTTATGACGGTGCAGAGTCCCAAGACTCCCGCTTAAAGGAGATCTCTTCGTCATCATTACAGCCGTTTGGGCTTCTGATAAGACGCAAGACAAAGCCTTGCGTTTGGAAAACGTATAGTGGAAGCCAAACGCAATAATCTGGAGGTGCGTTCAAGCGCACAATATCCACAATTCAATTCGAAGGCCCCAAACGCAGGGGGTGATCCTGTTCCTCTGAACCCCTACAGCTGCAATTGGGATTCTGTTACACGATAACAATTATCGCAACACTTCTAACTTATCGACTCTCGTCAATAGAGCGATAAGTCCTCAAAGTTGCTCCAAACGCAACACTTCTAACTTATCGACTCTCGTCAATAGAGCGATAAGTCCTCAAAGTTGCTCCAAACGCAACACTTCTAACTTATCGACTCTCGTCAATAGAGCGATAAGTCCTCAAAGTTGCTCCAAACGCAACACTTCTAACTTATCGACTCTCGTCAATAGAGCGATAAGTCCTCAAAGTTGCTCCAAACGCAACACTTCTAACTTATCGACTCTCGTCAATAGAGCGATAAGTCCTCAAAGTTGCTCCAAACGCAACACTTCTAACTTATCGACTCTCGTCAATAGAGCGATAAGTCCTCAAAGTTGCTCCAAACGCAACACTTCTAACTTATCGACTCTCGTCAATAGAGCGATAAGTCCTCAAAGTTGCTCCAATCGCAACACTTCTAACTTATCGACTCTCGTCAATAGAGCGATAAGTCCTCAAAGTTGCTCCAAACGCAACACTTCTAACTTATCGACTCTCGTCAATAGAGCGATAAGTCCTCAAAGTTGCTCCAATCGCAACACTTCTAACTTATCGACTCTCGTCAATAGAGCGATAAGTCCTCAAAGTTGCTCCAAACGCAACACTTCTAACTTATCGACTCTCGTCAATAGAGCGATAAGTCCTCAAAGTTGCTCCAATCGCAACACCTTCCACTCGTCGACTCTTAACAATAGAGCGACGGGACCACAAAGTGTGCCACGTTAATACTGTATTCCTGGCATTTACATTATTCTTCCAATATTTAAGGCAAAAGCATAGTACAAGAGGAATAAATAGTTGTTGTCGCAATATCAAATTGGTATTTCATTGTTCCATGTCAAAACATGATATGAAAAAGAAACAATAAAAAGCCAAACGGCAACACTACCTTTATTTAAAGGAAAACAAGGTGACCTAAGATAAGTGTTGTTCCTACCAAAAGAACGATACGAAAACAGGCTCATCAATTCATCAGATCAAATGAAGTTAGCTGAGACTTAATGTCAGAAAGTTTTTCTTCATGGTCGGCCCGAACCAGCATCTCGGCCCGTTTCCGAAGCTCGTCCTCACTAGACAGCATGGCAGCTACCTCCTTCTTAGCCTCTTCCAGAGCACCAGCCTTGGCACGGTAATTCACCAGGGAAGCAGCACTTTTGACGTTGAGCTCAGTGACAATAGATTCTTCTCGTTTGAATTGAGCCTTCATCCTAGTCAACTCCACTTCAGCGGCAGCGATCTTCTCTCGCAAATTCTCCAGAGAAGTATTCGAAAGTGTCAGCTCAACTTGTTTTTGAGCATGTAGCTGTTGCAGTTGTTCAACCTCAACCTCTTCCTCAGCTATATGACGTTGAGCGGCTTCATACTTATTGAGTTCTTCGGCTCGAATATCCTCAAAAGTAGATGCAATCTGCGCTTGGATATCAGCGCGACCCAAAGCCTCCAAGAATCTGAGTTGTCCCTCTAGACGTGAGATAGCTTCAGAGCAGCGCTGAACGACGTCGACGTCACCTACAAGCTTGAGGTTGTTCAAACTATTCGTGAGCATGGGTTTGAAGGTATCAAAAGTATCTCGTCCGGCTAGCACAACCTCAATTATTTTCTTGGTAAGCCCTCTCAAGTAGTCAAGGGAAATCTTGACAAAATCTGGTACGTCTGCGGGGCTCGAAACAGCAATAGGCGACGGTACAGAAACTTCTGAAGATGCTAAGCCAAGTAAAAGACCAGCAGGCGATTTCGGTGTAGTGGCTTGTGAAGGAGTGCCGATATCCAGCTGAGATGGACTCGATTGCAAAGCCATCAGTTCCCCCATTTGAGATGACCTTGGAACGTCTACCACTTCGGTAGAGGCTAGAGAAATTGTCAGTAAAGTCGTCGGTGGAAGAGCCGTTGTGGAGGTCTCCAAACGAGGTGGCTCTGACACCTGAGCTGGTGGTGGTATAAGCTGTTGCGTCGAAGGAGGGGTGACAGTACTCGCTTCATGTATCATAGGATCTGTATGAGAAATCTATTTAAATACAGAGAAAAGATTAGTGGAGCTGAAACAAACGGCACTTACCAGTGAGAGGTAGGGGAATGTAGGCTGACGCTTTGTCGGAAAAGGATGATGGTGGGATATACCAGTCTTCTGGATCATCGCTGTCATCACCCAAGTTGTCATCATTTTCATCACCTCCACCTTGGTCTCCATCATCATTCATATCATCATCACCCCCACCTTGGTCACCCTCATCATTCATATCATCATCGCCGTCGCTATGATCCATGGGCTCATCCTCGCCTACGGAAGAAAATGCTGATGCATCTTCGGTGATTGTAGGCTTTGCTATGATCCCAGTGGTAGGGCTAAGCTGTGAATCGCCTACAATTGGCAATAACACAGAGGTGGAAGGAGACTTGTCTGTTGCTGGGTCTTGCTGGGCAGTCACAATAGGTTCGGGGACAGGAGGTATATCTTCTACCACGTGAGAAGTAGTGGAGGCAGTATCATGAAGCGTGCCTTCGGGGACAAACTCCGCACCCCCCTGCAAAAGATTCATCTCCATGCTCTTCTTCATGCAATGAACGAGCAGAAGGATCATGGCCTCCTAAAGCAGGACTAACTGTGGGGAGAGTAGGCTGAGGCGAGAGTTCCAGAGCAGTCGATTCTTGTTCTTCTTCTTCAGAACGCCATGTTTTCTGAGCGTCCGACATAAGTTTGGAAGCAGGGGGTTCAAGCGTTAACTTCCGACGAGCTCTTTTGTCATACTTGGCTTCTTCGACCGCCCCCAGCGCCCTTTTGCCCGTAGCACTCTGACTCCGGGTCAGAACTCTTGAAGGTTGTACCTTGTGGGTATCCGGTATCCTGATCTCTTCCTGAGCTCGCTCTGGTGACTGTTGCCGTTCACCCTCCGTAATCGACTTTTCATATGACAAATATTCATTGGCACCCCGGGCACGGAACCGCTTAGCACTCTTCTTTGAAGCATACCATTTGCGGATGTCTCTTAAGCAGGAGGTATTCATGTGGTAAGCTGAAATCTGAGAAGCGGCCTGGTACCATGTACAGAAGCTCAAAGAAGTACGAGCATTGGGCGTCTTATGTGGCAGTCGGAATTTTGCTCCGGTACAACCAGCTACTGAGTAGTACCAAGCTCTTGCTCCTTCATACACATTACCTGTGTATGCAAGAGTAGGGTTTGGGTTCCCAACATAGAGCTGATCATAGCCAAATTGCCGAGAAAAACGATAAGGCTGATATGGTTCAATAAAGCATTTTCTCCCTTGTCGAAAAATAAGATAGCCCGGACGAATGTTTATGAGCCACCAAAAGGCACCCCTGCTAAGCATGGTGAAAGAATTCGGTCCCGGAGTGTCTTGATGAAGTTCTCCATACGCGCCGCCCTCGAAAGCGGGAAACTTACAAGCAATCTCGTAATTATAATCCCGTCTCAATATTTCACGGAATCTAACTTGATACCAACCGGCCCATTCAGAGGTTTCTAATTGCTGAACAAGAGGAGTTGAGGTGCCACTTGATTCAGGAGTCGTCATTATCGGAGGGCAATGCAACACAAACCAAGACACCAAATAAATGTATGGCATCGGTACTCGAGGGGTTGGGGTCTGAATGATAGTCTTCCCGTCGGAATCCACTTTCTTGACAGCAACAAATTCGGAAGATAGTTCCCGCAAACCACTTTGTAAGCAGCACACCATGGCTGAAAGAAGATTCAAGGGTCGTCCATAAGCCAATAGAACGGCGGGGTACAAAACTTCTACTGTAATAGCATCCACTGGCCTTGTGGGGACCACACAACGCTTCAACCAAAGAGTTAGAAAACCAGCAAACAAAGCCATGTCGGAGATTGGAACTTCTGCCTGATAGTGGAAACTTTCAAACGTGGTAAACGCCGGGAAGACATCCTCCTCAACCTCGCAAGTATAATGAGAAGTTGCGTCATTGATACGTTCCGTGATTTCCTCAAGGGTACTGGCCGCTAAGCGAGTCACCTCAGCTTCTTTGTCCCACAGATTGTGGAAAAGATATTCCGCCCATTGTCCTTGTTTCACGCCGCTTGCTCTTTTCCCAGTAATTTGCGCACATATCTGGAAATGGCACATCAATTCCCAGTAAGTGTCGTAGATTTCGGGAGCACCATTTTTCAGGATCTCTAATTCCCTGCTTCCGGGAACAAACTCCTCATAAGGCAATTCCCCAAAAGACAGTCCAGAAATCTCAAACATTTCGTGGAGAGCGAAGCCCAGCTCACCAACTGGAGTGAAAAAGGTGCCGGTGTGAGGGTTGTAGAATTCCAGCATAGCGAAGAGTCCGCTGTAATTCGGAGGAATACCGTATCGAGTGGCTGTTATAGGAACTCTCAAATCCGAAATTCTCAAAGGTTCTTCTAGTTCCTCCAAGACGAAATTTATCATCCGGGCCCACCAGTCCGCATCACTGGAGTGAACCCAAGTAGGGGCCCTGAAATCCCGAGCAGGGAACTCTCCTTTGACAGAAATAAATGTTCTGATAAACACCTCCGCTAACTTAGCAGACTCTCCGACAGGGTGCTCTTTTTGGAATAAACCTGGCTTCAAAGCCATGAAATTATTGAAACCAGCGGGATGAGTACCCCGATGAGTGATGTGCCCCGTAGCAACACCGCCTTGGTCTTGAACAAGTTCCCAATTCATCGACCGCGGAATAGAAGCGCACTGATAATAAGAAATTGGCCACATCCGCTCCAAGTTGGGAAGGAAAAGACGACGGTTGTTAACTACCTTCAGCCATTTGTAATTCCCCTCGGACATCCGCTTGGGGTCCATTTTTACAGAATCCCCGAATAGGAAGGACGGCTTCTTTAAAATCTCACGCTCTGCGGTTTCGAATTTGGCATTTGTAACCAAAGACCTGAGAGTCTCAGGAAAGGCTTGAGTGATGAGCTTCGACCGTTCTTTGTGGGTGTTCTGAAACACTGGATATTCAAAGGCGAAGCTGAAGATTGTATTCTTCTCCGCACCTCCCGCATGACCGAAGTAGTGGTTGAAAGAAAGAGGCTCTTTGGAGTAGCATACTGCAAATAGAAAAATTAGTCATAAGAAGTCTAACTCAAGAATACAAGGTTCAAACCTGCGTTCGGGGTCTTGAACGCAGGGTCTCAACCTGCATCCGAAATTCTAAACGCAAGGTTCAGACCTGCGTTCGGGGTCTTGAACGCAGGGTCTCAACCTGCATCCAAAATTCTAAACACAAGGTTCAGACCTGCGTCCAAAATTTTTTAAACGCAGGGTCTGAACCTACGTTGAAATTTCAGGAACGATGGAGCTAGCCATACGTTTAATTGGTAAACACTGAGAATTATCTTTTGAGTTTAAAGATGGAATACGGATCGCCAATCAAGGGTCGAAAATGAGAGATCTGTCAAATCGACTTCCAATGGGTCAATCTTACCATTGGTTGAAGGAACTAGCGACGAAGGCGTGAGAACTTGATCATCCCCGGAGGCTCTAGCCAAAGGAACATCCGGAGCTTGGGCGGTCTTCGATTTGGAGGCCATTTTCTTCTTGGGTCCCATGGCAACCGTGAAGTGGAAGACGAAGATGGGCGGAATATTCAGGAACGGACCCTTTCTTCCGTTGAAGCGCTGGAGAAGATGAACAGTAGCCCTGTTTAGAAATCAAACAAGAAAGGGAAAAGTCGAATGACTTTTTGATTTGACCTCAGTGGTCCATTTATAAACAGCTGTAGCTGTCAAATCGAAACGAGATTTTAGGTAAAATCTCACCTGAAACGTGATTCTCGCGTTTTCAAATGAAGGGGAGGAGGGGTTTTTCAAACTACCAAACGCACCCTCACGGTCAAACAGTCGAACGCATGATTTAGACATGCGTTCTGATGACTGCACTCACATAAATAACACCTTCAAAGGGGTTAATATTCCAAGCAATAATCAGACTGCTGAGATCATTCTACCCTAGACAAGCTGATCGAGAAGAGTCTTTCGAAGCTGTCCTCCTGACTAAGCTGGGGATGAAAGTCTGTTCATACAAGCTGAAGTCTAAAGCCATTGTTGATGAATCAAACAAGAAGGAGGATGTCGACAAAATTTGCCTAAAACCCTGAGATGCTCTACTCAGTCTACGATGGAATACATTTAATCAGCAAAGTTTTGGGATCCAAAGTATTCCGAAAATTCGTCCCAGTCAACCGCGAACTTTCGAAAACTTTGGAGGGGGTTCTGTAGGCTGTCTAAAAATCACAATGGATAGCTGAGTCTCCATCGAACACTGATGATGGAAGTTACAATCTGACGACTTCCAGAAGGCTACAATTCGAAGATTTTCACATGTCAAAGAGTTAAAGCAAAGATTACAAAACGACAGTCTTTAGCAATACTCTGACAGAAAGGATTACAAATCGACGATCTCTTCAAACCAAGACGTGGAAGTCCTCCCCGCGTACCATCATCAAGACACTACACCGATTCAATCACCTACGCCGCTTCAACAGCTATAAACACGAATGCAGCTTCTTATGTGAGATGATTGATCTTGATGGCTGCGACAACAACATGACTGATATCATGTTAGCAACCATTAGAGGTGCTGATGAGCAGTGTAATGATATTCGACACACTCAGTGGAGATCATGACCTGCAGTTGATAGAGCGTTATTGAGATGCCTCAATTGTCACAAATGGCCTGAATAAGACCTTCTTTACTGGTCTTTGGTGTCATCCATATATAAAGACAGAGAAATCTAAATACTACAACAATCAACAGCTAGAACGCAGCTCCAATCGCTGCCAAGCACAGCTCGAACGCAGCTCCAATCGCTGCCAAGCACAGCTCGAACGCAGCTCCATCGCTGCCCAACGCAGCTTATCAATCGCTGCCCAACGCAGCTCCAATCGCTGCCAAGCACAGCCCCAACGCAGCTTATCAATCGCTGCCGACGCAACTCATCCATCATTGCCCAACGCAGCCCGTCAGTCGCTGCCAAACGCAGCTCAATCACCGCCAGAACGCAGGTCAAGGTTCTGACTCATTCAAACGTGATCGTAACAACTTCGAAGCTGTTCTTCACCCACGATTTGAGGAGTGGCTTTAGTGGGTTGTTACACCCGACTAATGGGGTAACTAAACCCCCATTTAGGCGCGGATTATGGGGGCAGTTACACCCCTAATCCCCCTATAAATAGCAACAAACTCAACAGAGTAAGGGATCTCCTTTTTGGATTGGGGGGAGATCAGATTTTTGATAATCAGATCAAGAGAGATTTCTTTTCATTAATCGGAGGGGGATCTTTCGATCAAATCTTCCAGAATCAGAAAAAGGAGGATTGACTCCTTACACAGTCTGGGAAATCAACAAACGGAGGATCTCTAAACCATCGATATTTGGCTTATCAACCGAATTATTTTCGGTTCCAACAACTCTATCATTAGAGTTTGTTACTTGTTCTGAATCACAAAACTCGACAAGAGTTATCAACCGGCCAAGACAGTTGTTCCAGTGAGTATAGATATTCGGATCGTCAACGAGAAGCAAACTCGACGCAAGCATTCGAGGGAGGCATCTCATCGCTACCGTGAAGAACCCAGAATTAAACAAAGGGGAGAATCCAGATCATTCTCTTCTCTTTTGTAACCAGGAATCCAAATTGTAATCGAGAGTTGAGAGAGTTGTAATCATTCTTTTTCTAAGCAGTTAGAGAGAATAAAATCAAACGCAATTCTTTCCTTATATTCTTTTTATTACAAAATTTCCCACAAACAAAAGATGGCGACTCCGCTGGGGACTAGCTTCTCTGACGAAGAGGTGGTGGCGCAATCCGACGTTCACCTCACTGGAACAACCGTGGAAACCTTGGTCGTGGAATTTGACCAAGCCAAATACGAGGAGGCTCTCTCTTCCGGATCGCTCAGCCCTAAGGCTAGGCGAGATGCTTGTAAGAGCTCTAAAGAAGTCTTAACTGCTGTTGAGACGCCAAAGAAAGTCCTCTCCTTTGGCCAAAGCCTCAAGCTCGCTCTGCAAACCGAAGATCACACGCCTATGTCGACACAGCGTGTACTTGGTTGTAAAAGGCCTATGACAGAGATAGGCACAATCAACGCCGGTGTTGCTGATACTAAGGCTTTGAAACAAGCCAAGAAAAACGCTGCTCGACGACGAAGAAGGTCCATCCGACGAGCACACCTCCGAGAAAATCAATCCCGAGTCCAACGCAAGGATTGCGTCCCCGAAGATCTGCCTAAGCATTGCGAACGCACACTTCGAGGTAATGAATCCAATTACAAACCTCGGGTGATTCAACTTAAACGCGACCCTCAGTGGTGCGTTGTCCAATCAAAACACAGCCCTGTCAAGGGAAAACAAGCACCTCAAGAGTGCGTCCAAACAAAACAAGACCCTAAAGGGTCTGTTCCTTCAACTAAACGCAGGCCAAGGCCTAGTGTTTATAAATCAAAACGCGACCCTCACGCTTCGACGCCCGAATGCAATAGGGTCCGTCAGGTTCAACAAGAACCAATTTCACCCACTCAAGAACAGGGAGTTTCATCCCCGATGAAGAACTGTCCTCGGGTCTCAGATTTGCGAGAGTTGCTTTCCAGAGAAAAGCCAACGCAACGAGCAGCCCATCCATGTCATTGCGAACGGCTTATTTCAACAGTCCTTTCCGAATGTCACTGTTGTATTCCTGAACCTCGCAGATCTGTATTCGACAGATTGACTGACGTCGCAAGACCTACCAAACGACGACGTCAAAAGAAGAAAGTTTCTGAAGCTGAATACCCTCAGGTTACCATCAACATGACCAGTAGAGGAAAAGCCCCGTGTCCCAGTTCCGATGAATCAGAAAGAAGCCATTCCCCGACCGTTCGAGAAATTTGCGACGAGTTCGAAGGGGTATATCGACATACCCGGTCACGGACTGGAGCTATCCGCCCGGTTAATTACCAAAGGTTAGCCCAAGGGATTACGACAAGTGATGAACATTCGGCAATAGCTGAATCTCAATCTTCAAGCTCTGTTGGAGCACAAAAAGTTTCTGTTTACATGACGACGAATCCCGAGGACATAGCTAAAAGAGTGGATGAACATCATACCATGCTCCAGGCACAACAGGAGACACTTCTCCAATTGAAGGATATGTTCGTCCAATTTCTCGCTGAAAAAGGGCAAAAACCCGAGTCTTCCCGGAGGACTACGTCAAAAGGAAAGCAGAAGGTGCACGAACACTCAGATCGTGAGACTCACAACTTAGATTCTTCTTCTGACAATGAGAAGGAGATGGAAAAAGAACTGTATCCTCAGTCAACCAAAGTAGACGAGCTAGAAGCCCGCCTTAACGCAATGGCCAACAGGAGCGAGCTTCGCGAGGAAGGAGTGATACGACCCTACCCTGCAGAATGGGATACGGCTCCCTACCCACCAAAGTTTAAGGCTCCAACGCTACAACCTTTCGACGGTACAGGGTCACCAAATCAGCATATCTACTACTTCAAGTCTCAAACAGGAGATGTGGTAGCCAATGATGCCATTCTGACGCGCTTGTTCATCGGCACTCTTAAAGGGGTGGCCTTTGAATGGTTTATGAAACTGCCTGCTGGATCTATCCAGAAGTGGGTAGATTTGGAAAGGCTTTTCTTGGCCAGATTCTTCGAAGATGACACAGAGGTTTCGGTTCCTACTCTTCTCGCCACAAAGCAAAAGAAGGGAGAATCTATTAAAGCCTATGTGGAAAGGTTCCGTAGCATGGCATTGCGATGCCCATCAGGTATGACCCAATCAACTCTAGTTGAAACTTGCAGGCACAACCTGCAGACTCAGCTCCTCGCCCAGATGGGAGTAGCAGAATGTCGCTCTTGGAGACAACTAGTTTCACAAGGGGAGCAAGCTGAAGAGATTGTCGCTCAGATAAAAGCTGAAGAAGAGCCACAACCCAAACCGCAGCAACAACGCAATCAGAACAATGCCCAGCGGTCTAAGGGAAAAGAGACTTTAGCAGCTGACTACACGCTGCCCAACGCAGCTCCAATCGCTGCCAAGCACAGCTCGAACGCAGCTCCAATCGCTGCCCAGCACAGCTCGAACGCAGCTCCATCGCTGCCCAACGCAGCTTATCAATCGCTGCCCAACGCAGCTTATCAACCGCTGCCGACGCAACTCATCCATCACTGCCCAACGCAGCCCGTCAGTCGCTGCCAAACGCAGCTCAATCACCGCCAGAACGCAGGTTAAGGTTCTGACTCATTCAAACGTGATCTAACAACTTCGAAGCTGTTCTTCACCCACGATTTGAGGAGTGGCTTTAGTGGGTTGTTACACCCGACTAATGGGGTAACTAAACCCCCATTTAGGCGCGGATTATGGGGGCAGTTACACCCCTAATCCCCCTATAAATAGCAACAAACTCAACAGAGTAAAGGATCTCTTTTTTTGGATTGGGGAGATCGGATTTTTGATAATCAGATCAAGAGAGATTTCTTTTCATTAATCGGAGGGGGATCTTTCGATCAAATCTTCCAGAATCAGAAAAAGGAGGATTGACTCCTTACACAGTCTGGGAAATCAACAAACGGAGGATCTCTAAACCATCGATATTTGGCTTATTAACCGAATTATTTTCGGTTCCAACAACTCTATCATTAGAGTTTGTTACTTGTTCTGAATCACAAAACTCGACAAGAGTTATCAACCGGCCAAGACAGTTGTTCCAGTGAAGTATAGATATTCGGATCGTCAACGAGAAGCAAACTCGACGCAAGCATTCGAGGGAGGCATCTCATCGCTACCGTGAAGAACCCAGAATTAAACAAAGGGGAGAATCCAGATCATTCTCTTCTCTTTTGTAACTAGGAATCCAAATTGTAATCGAGAGTTGAGAGAGTTGTAATCATTCTTTTTCTAAGCAGTTAGAGAGAATAAAATCAAACGCAATTCTTTCCTTATATTCTTTTTATTACAAAATTTCCCACAAACAAAAGATGGCGACTCCGCTGGGGACTAGCTTCTCTGACGAAGAGGTGGTGGCGCAATCCGACGTTCACCTCACTGGAACAACCGTGGAAACCTTGGTCGTGGAATTTGACCAAGCCAAATACGAGGAGGCTCTCTCTTCCGGATCGCTCAGCCCTAAGGCTAGGCGAGATGCTTGTAAGAGCTCTAAAGAAGTCTTAACTGCTGTTGAGACGCCAAAGAAAGTCCTCTCCTTTGGCCAAAGCCTCAAGCTCGCTCTGCAAACCGAAGATCACACGCCTATGTCGACACAGCGTGTACTTGGTTGTAAAAGGCCTATGACAGAGATAGGCACAATCAACGCCGGTGTTGCTGATACTAAGGCTTTGAAACAAGCCAAGAAAAACGCTGCTCGACGACGAAGAAGGTCCATCCGACGAGCACACCTCCGAGAAAATCAATCCCGAGTCCAACGCAAGGATTGCGTCTCCGAAGATCTGCACAAGCATTGCGTCCATACTCCAGAACGCACACTTCGAGGTAATGAATCCAATTACAAACCTCGGGTGATTCAACTTAAACGCGACCCTCAGTGGTGCGTTGTCCAATCAAAGCACAGCCCTGTTAAGGGAAAACAAGCACCTCAAGAGTGCGTCCAAACAAAACAAGACCCTAAAGGGTCTGTTCCTTCAACTAAACGCAGGCCAAGGCCTAGTGTTTATAAATCAAAACGCGACCCTCACGCTTCGACGCCCGAATGCAATAGGGTCCGTCAGGTTCAACAAGAACCAATTTCACCCACTCAAGAACAGGGAGTTTCATCCCCGATGAAGAACTGTCCTCGGGTCTCAGATTTGCGAGAGTTGCTTTCCAGAGAAAAGCCAACGCAACGAGCAGCCCATCCATGTCATTGCGAACGGCTTATTTCAACAGTCCTTTCCGAATGTCACTGTTGTATTCCTGAACCTCGCAGATCTGTATTCGACAGATTGACTGACGTCGCAAGACCTACCAAACGACGACGTCAAAAGAAGAAAGTTTCTGAAGCTGAATACCCTCAGGTTACCATCAACATGACCAGTAGAGGAAAAGCCCCGTGTCCCAGTTCCGATGAATCAGAAAGAAGCCATTCCCCGACCGTTCGAGAAATTTGCGACGAGTTCGAAGGGGTATATCGACATACCCGGTCACGGACTGGAGCTATCCGCCCGGTTAATTACCAAAGGTTAGCCCAAGGGATTACGACAAGTGATGAACATTCGGCAATAGCTGAATCTCAATCTTCAAGCTCTGTTGGAGCACAAAAAGTTTCTGTTTACATGACGACGAATCCCGAGGACATAGCTAAAAGAGTGGATGAACATCATACCATGCTCCAGGCACAACAGGAGACACTTCTCCAATTGAAGGATATGTTCGTCCAATTTCTCGCTGAAAAAGGGCAAAAACCCGAGTCTTCCCGGAGGACTACGTCAAAAGGAAAGCAGAAGGTGCACGAACACTCAGATCGTGAGACTCACAACTTAGATTCTTCTTCTGACAATGAGAAGGAGATGGAAAAAGAACTGTATCCTCAGTCAACCAAAGTAGACGAGCTAGAAGCCCGCCTTAACGCAATGGCCAACAGGAGCGAGCTTCGCGAGGAAGGAGTGATACGGCCTTACCCTGCAGAATGGGATACAGCTCCCTACCCGCCAAAGTTTAAGGCTCCAACGCTACAACCTTTCGACGGTACAGGGTCACCAAATCAGCATATCTACTACTTCAAGTCTCAAACAGGAGATGTGGTAGCCAATGATGCCATCCTGACGCGCTTGTTCATCGGTACTCTCAAAGGAGTGGCCTTTGAATGGTTTATGAAACTGCCTGCTGGATCAATCCAGAAATGGGTAGATCTGGAAAGGCTTTTCTTGGCCAGATTCTTCGAAGATGACACAGAAGTCTCGGTCCCTACCCTTCTTGCCACAAAGCAAAAGAAGGGAGAATCTATTAAGGCTTACGTGGAGAGGTTCCGTAGCATGGCATTGCGATGCCCATCAGGTATGACTCAATCAACTCTAGTTGAAACTTGCAGGCACAACCTGCAGACTCAGCTCCTCGCTCAGATGGGAGTAGCAGAATGTCGCTCCTGGAGACAACTAGTTTCGCAAGGAGAACAAGCTGAAGAAATTGTCGCCCGGATCAAAGCTGAAGAAGAGCCACAACCCAAACTGCAGCAACCACGCAATCAGAACAATGCCCAGCGGTCTAAGGGAAAAGAGACTCTAGCAGCTGACTACACGCAAGTACCACCGCCCACTAGGCAAGGCAAGACACCCAATCAGCAAAGAGCACCCAAGCAGTATTCGTTCAAAGAAGAGCATGTGGACACTCTGTTCCAACTACTTCGGAAGAACAATAAATTGCAGCTCCCTGAAATCAGAAAACCAGATGAAGCAGGGAAGGTAGATGACCCCAATTACTGTCGCTATCACAGGTTCTTGGGACATCCTACCAGAAAATGCTATGTGTTCAAGGACATCTTGCAAAATTTGGTGAATGCTAATGTACTTACTCTGAAGCCGGAGCAGAAGACTGTATCCACTAACCTGATTGCGGTCCAGTTCGGTGACTTTCCCCCTGTAGCTGCAGCAGATGGGGTCATTCCCGTCCATAAAGGGGAGATGCACCTGAAAAACACCGACTTACACAATCAGAAGGACAGGGGGTTGGTACCCTTCACAACCTCCCAAGGAGAAATCATGTGGGTCCATCCTGATCTAGTGGGTGACCAACAGTGGACGAATACCTCGTCTAAGAAGAAGGGGAGCAAGGCTAAGTCTTCCAACATGATTAGCCCCTCCGTTACTGAGAACGATGACCACCTCAAGACCCTTACAGATTCAGAAGAGGAGAGGATAGTCCTGGCAGCATACCCGGGGGATAACCCTGGCACTCGGTCTGGAAAGACTTACTTGAAAGACTACGGCCAGAATGTTCAAGAAGTTGAGGAACAGCCTCAAGACGCTGGGGGTTCTGTCCTGAAGAAGCCGGCTGATAAAGGGAAACAAAAAGAACTCCGTTTCAACAGAAATCTCCACCCGGAACATGG
>NW_017973428.1:0-1934 GCF_001876935.1 Asparagus officinalis
TGGGTCCGTGTTAAACGGAATCGTTCGACGCTGGAAGAACGCATCCGCAAACGCCGCGCACTATCAGCGCAGGCATGGGCTCAAGCCGAAGAAGCCCGTAGAAAGTTGCAAAGAGAGGTAGCCAAGAAGCCGCCACCAACTCGTAAAGTTTGGAGGCCAAAGTCTGAAGCGGCAATTCAGGCTAAGGAGCAACCTTTGCAGCCTCCAACCAAAGTTCAACCTCCGGCGAACCAAGCTAAGCCGCCGAGAATTCCCATAGCTACTCTGGGAGATCATGCAGAATCCTCCCGAAGGAGAAAGTCAGTCTTGGAGCGCCTCGGTCCACTTCCCGAGGAGCAAAGCAAAGCTCCAATCCAAGAACGTTTGGACCCACTACGAAAGCCCCAAACAACGCAACATGCTGGGGGTCGCCCCAAGCGCACTACTTTGCGCATTGAAGTTCAGGAGCCCGCTGAGAATTCACGCCCAAAAAGGCATGTCTCAAGGCGCGTGACTCTTGAAAGTCCAAGGAAGGCAATTCTCCCTCAGAAGGAAACGTTATCATCTGATGATGATTACGTTATACCTGAGAAATCGTGCCAACACACGATAGGTTGCTCTGACTTTCAAACGGACGAGCTGTACTATCGTGCTGGGGGTACGAACAAAGCCAGAAAGAGAAGTTCTCGAAGGCTAGAAACTGGGTGTACGAGCAAAGCCAGAAAGAGGAGTCCTCGAAGGCTAGAAACTCAGTGCCCTTGTTCAAAGCTCATTCGGGCGGTACTGTCTCAATGCAACTGCATCAAGGTAGTCCCCGAGAGAATTTCAGTGTTCGAAAGGCTCGGCACCGAAACGCCAAAACCAAGGTATAGGCGTTTCCGGCAAAGAAGAACGGTGGTTAAAGACGGAGAATTTCCGAGGGTCACCGCCAACATGACCAGCAAAGAGACATCGACACAGATTGATCTCAAATCGTTTCTGGAAGCGTCCCGGCGTGTAACCCGTCTGCAGTCCGGAGCCATCGCACGAGGAACTTATGGTAGGGTTCGGACAAGATTGCCTTCGGAAGATGAAGAATCGGATTCCTGCTCTGCTGTCGCATCGGACAATACAGTGTCCAGCGAAGGACAACCCCGCGAGTCATTTATGATAAGCGCGGAAGAAATGGCCAAGATGCTTGAAGACGCTTTGGCTAAGCAGAAAGAAAGCTTCAGGTTCGAGATGCAGATGGCCATGCAGACTATGAGAGAGATGCATGAGCAACAAATCCAGGCATTCAGGAACCAACAAGGTGAACCAAGTCACCGTAATCATGTTGTTCAGGAAGAAGAGCACACGGATAGGGATGGAGCTCACAATGCCAATAACCCTCCCGTCAATGCAGGGGGTGGTAACGAGGATGCCAACGAGGATACAAGTGAAGACTTGAAGATCAAAGATCTCGAGAGCAAAATCAACACATTGATCTCCGCTCAAGAGACGAAGAAAACAGGCATTCCCTGTCCATACCCAAGAGAGTGGGAATCGATCCCCTATCCGGCGAAGTTCAGTTTAATCAACTTCACGCCGTTCGATGGGAAGGGTTCCCCCACTCAGCATTTGATTTATTTCAAATCGCACCTGGGTATTATTTCCGGCAATGAGCCTCTGATGGTGCGGTCATTCGTCGGCACTCTTCGCGGAGCCGCCTTCGATTGGTACCGCCGCCTCAAGCCAGGAAGCATAAACAGCTGGGACGACATGGAGACGAAGTTCCTCGCCAACTTCTTCGACGACGACACCGAGATATCTATCGGATCATTGCTCGATGAGAAGCAGAAGGACGGGGAGTTAGTCGACACCTTCGTCAAAAGGTTCCGGAACAAGGCGATGAATTGCCGGGACCCGATCACCGAGGAATTCATTCTCCAGACTTGCCACAACAACCTCGCGTTGGACGTGTTGGAAGCAATGGG
>NW_017973428.1:19532-21388 GCF_001876935.1 Asparagus officinalis
AGACTCCGACGACGGCCAAGCGATAAACGCAGCGCTGGAAGAACTTCGGATATTCGTCAAAGCATCGAATAGTCCGAAAATCGAAGGAGCCAAGAGTTGAAGCTAACCACAGGTCCTGAGGCCGACTGAAGGCCGGACCAATCACATCCAAAGTATTCCAGCCTCTTCTATAAAAGAGACGAGTCAGGAACACTTTGGAGGGGGTATCTGTAGGCATCGAAAATTGCCTATAGGTCTCCATAAACGGTTCAGTGTTAACGAGCGACAATGAACATCACCATCCGACCCACATGAGCCTAATTGACGTCGATGAACGATTGAAGTGAATCGACGAGCCACGTGAGCGGATAGGATTTCGGAACAACGAAGACCCGTGCCAATCGGAAGCCCGGCACTGCTCACGAAAAGGACAATGCCCTCCGTGCCTCGACCACTCTAAAGACAATCCAACCATAAGTGAATCGACGAGTTACGTGAGCGGATAGGACTTCGGAATCACGAAGACCCGGACCAATCGGGAAGCCCGGCACTGTTCACAAAAAGGACAACACCCTCCGTGCCTCGACCACTCTAAAGACAATCCAACCATCAGAGCGGATCAAACTCTTCGTCACGCATCCAACGCACCCGGAATCACTCAAATCCGAGTACGGACGAAGAATCTACAGGGGAAACAACTAAAACACCTAAACGGAGTCCCAGCATGACGAAATACCCCGGGGGTGTCTAGGAAAAGCCTAGACACCCCAGGGGTGTCTCGGCCAAACCAAGACACCCCAGGGGTGTCTCGACCAAGCCGAGACACCCTAGGGTGTCTCGGCCATGGCCGAGACACCCCAAGGGTGTCTCGGCCTGGCCGAGACACCTAGGGGTGTCCTCACCCCCTACCTACCCCCCACACTCCTTTTGGCCTATAAATAGACCCCTTGGGTCCTCATTCAAAGGGCTGGAATTCTTTTGTCTTGGAGCAAGGCTAGAGAGAGAGGGGGAGGATTTTTGGAGAGCTTGGCGAAGCCCTGCTGCAGTGAAGAGTGCCCGTGCGCTTCAACAAGAGGAGGAGAGGTCTTGATCAGAGCCTTCATCACCCGTCCGAGCCTTAGTATTAGCCTTTAGCGTTAATACTAAGAAGAGCTATTACCTCGCTTTAGCCGAGGTATACGCTTATAGCTTCTAGATCTCACGCGGATCGACAAAGTTCTGCTTCTATATCCCTCCGCGGATAGACGAAGCTCTGCCCGATTTTCTCGGAACAGATCTGATTGCCCGGTGGTCCACGGATATCAACGTCCCCGTCACAGGCCAAAGACCCACGCAAGCAAGAGATGACAAACAGCTCTTGCGTTTGTTTGAAAGGAGTTGCATTTATTTTGTTTTCATTGTGTACCGGTCTTATAAAAAGACTATCTTTTTATTTCATTGTAACGATCAAAGTTGTAATGAATGCAGCAATGAATACAGCGACTTTTTCCGCAAACAAGCTGGCGACCACAGTGGGAGCCAACGGCATCGCAACCGACGCCGTCGTGACGCAACCAGCACTCAAGATCGGGGTGAATGAAGAACACGAGCTCGATCAACAACGGTTCAAAGAAGGCCTCTCTTCCTCCTCCTCCAGATCCGCCTCTCCAAACGGGTACAGAAAGGTAACCTCTTTCATAAATGTTTGCAGGTCCTTCGGTTCAAAAACACTTGCACCACGTGACGTACCCGCGTCGTCCAACGTGGTCGAGATCGCAGATCCGGACTCCTCTTCCGCCGAGGAAATGGCTTCTGAAGACGCTCCCGCGATATCAAAGAGAACACGACAAAGACGACGTCAACGTCTTGCTCGTCAGCTGGCCGAGGCTTTGGAGCCA
>NW_017973429.1:0-10440 GCF_001876935.1 Asparagus officinalis
TAGACTTCGCCATTATTACGGGAATAGGCTACCCGGCGACACGTGTTAGGTGTTGACTTTAGGATTTTTAGCTAACCTCCAGCCTTCAACGGATTTGATTAGCCTTTACCGATTACCGTTTGAGTCGGGCTAGCATGCGAATTATCTAAATCCGTTCCGCATGTGGCGTTGTGCTAAGAGAGTTAACGCTCTTAGTGCTACGATATTGAATACGTAGACTTCGTCTTTCTCACGGGAATAGACTACCCGGCAACGCATGTTAGGCGTTGACTTTAGGATTTTTGGCTAAGACTTATCCCTACTTAGGCTTCGGGATAGTATACCCCAGAATCGAACTCTGGTGTCTTTTTGTATGGAAAAAGACTAAACCGGCGGCGCGTGTTAGGCGTCGGCATATCCTTTCTTAGGATTCAGGATGAAATTCCCCATGCGTGTAAGGCATGGATTTTGGTGTTATTAATAACAACCTGCCACAATGTTGAATATGTGGGCGGGTGTTCTTTTTAACGGTTAAGAACTAACCGGAAGCGCGTGTTAGGCGCATACTTATCCTTACTTAGGTTTTAGGATAGAATACCCCAGAATCGAACTCTGGTGTCTTTTTCTACGGAAAAAGACTAAACCGGCAGCGCGTGTTAGGCGCAGACTTATCCCTGCTTAGGATTCGGGATAAACTTCCTAGGATGAATCCTAGATTGATAAATTTTGGAAAAGATCAGTGCGGGAAAGAAAGAATTTTATATTCTATTTCCCGGTCTTCTTTTAGGGTGTCCCGAATACAAGGAAGGAAGAATTTTATATTCTATTCCTTGATTCTGGAAAGGAAGAATTTTATATTCTATTTCCAGCGAAAAAGAAACTAGAAGTGGGATCTCCACTCCGAGAATCTGGAAGGTCTAGATAAACTTACCTTTTATAGGATTGGTTATCTAGTCGGAAGATGAGTTTTTCGTTTTATCGAAGTGAAACTTCAACTTCGGTCATAGCCATGAGGTTTATCGAAAGGGGACTCTAAACTGAAAGTGGACCTCTTGTTCATGGAAAGAGTCAAGAGGGCCAGAAAGACACTTTTGGTGGACCCACTGTCAATTGAAATTGATCAGTGAGGGATTTTGGTGGTGAAAATGATTTTAGGTTATCTTTTAGAATATTAAGTGTAATATTCTTCAAGGAACTTCCCGGTAAATGGGTTATCCTGAATGTACTAAGGATAGTACTTTTTCAGGAACTTCCCATTTATTGGCATTAATTGCCTGGCGCCCTCTTGAGTAATCAGGCGATATGCGCCGTTTGAATAGAAACTTCTCATTTATTGGTATTAATTGCCTGGCGCCCTCTTGAGTAATCAGGCGATATGCGCCGTTTGAATAGACTGTGTCTATTACAAACGGTCCTTCCTATTTGGGTTCGAATTTACCTTTCTTCTTGGAAGTGAGGATTATTGGTCGGCGAGCAGCGAGGACCAGATCTCCTTCCTTGAAGCTTCTCTGTCGGACTCTTTTGTTAAAAGCCCTAGACATCCTGGCCTGATAAAACTCAATTTGCTGTTGAGCTTCCAAGCGCTTTTCATCCAGCCTCTCAAGCTCTTCGAGACGCTTCTGATGCTGTTCTTCTGTCGTCATCTCTGTTGCGAGGGCGATCCGAAGGGATGGAATCTGAATTTCCAGCGGTAGCACAGCTTCACATCCGTATACCAGCGAATACGGGGTAGCTCCCGTAGGCGTGCGTATGGTGGTGCGATAAGCCCAGAGTGCTTCACCGAGTTTATCGTCCCAGTCTCGTTTATTGGTCTTCACGAGCTTTGACAAGATCTTGATGATCGTCTTGTTAAACGCCTCCGCTAATCCATTCGCGGCGGGATAATAAGGTGTTGATGAAACATCTTCAATTTTGAACTTGTCGCAGAATCTGACGAAGGCATTGCTTATGAACTGTGGACCGTTGTCATGAATGATCCTTCTTGGCACGCCGTGTCGGTAAATGACATGATGCTTGATGAAATTGATGACGTTGTTCGTCTTCACTTCTCTAAGCGGAATCGCTTCAGCCCACTTTGAGAAATAATCTGTGATCGCGAGGATGAACCGATCACCTTTGACTGAAGGGGGAAAAATAGGACCGACTATGTCCATACCCCAAGTCTCGAACGGCCATGAAGTGGTTGACGTGTGCAACTGCTCTGGCGGTTGATGCATATAATTCGCATGTATCTGGCAAGCGTGGCATTCTCGTGCGTATTCGATTGCGTCACGAACCATCGTTGGCCAGAAATATCCCATCCTCCTGATGCGATCATACAGTTTAGGACCGGGCTGATGCGCACCACATTCTCCTTCGTGTGCTTCCTTAAGAACTTCCTTTGCTTCTCTGTTCGAAAGGCATCGGAGTAAAAGACCGTCGTACCCTCTACGGTATAATGTATGGGTTTCAGTATTATAGAAGAATCTTGGAGCTCTTCGGCGGATTGATTCCTTTTCTTTTACATCCTCTGGCAAGATACCATATTGGACGTAGTCGATGATAGGAAAACGCCAATCTCGGGACTCAGACCCAATTTGAGTTGAATTCACCTCTTTGGCGTTCACGTTTCTATCCTCTTCTTCTTCAATCTCCGTACTGTATATGGGTACGCAGAGTTGATGCGTCCGTACTGTGACTAACAGCTCAGCTTCGGGAGGCTGTGCCAGTGATACTGCTAGTGCCGCCAGTGCGTCTGCATAAGCGTTCTGGAGACGAGGGATGTATTCAATAAAGAATTCTTCGAAAGATTCTGCCATTTTGATGGCTTCCTGGTGGTACGGGATCAGGTCTTGATTCCTGACTTCATACTCACCGCGAACTTGGTTGACTATCAATTGCGAATCTCCAAAAGCTTCGAGATATTCGACCCCCAGCTCTTTGGCGAAACTGAGTCCAATGAGAAGCGCGTTGTATTCGGCAACATTATTGGAGCACGGACTAGTCAACGAATAAGCCCGAGGCATCACGTGCTTTCCAGGGGAGATTAAGACGACTCCAACTCCAGAGGAAACTGTAGGACATCCCGGGGTTATTACTCTATTAACTGCCCTTGAGGCACCATCGAAGTATAATTGCCATACTTGTTGGTGTGATGTGGTGTTAACCTCGTGGGTTTCATCCGGCAAGTCATCATATACTTCTGCCGTATCTGTGGTCGGGTTTGCCGCCAAAAGGTCACAAATCGCCTGTCCTTTTATCGACTTCTGCTGCTTGAAGTGCAAATCGTATTGGGACAAGAGAAGGGCCCACTTCGCTAGACGCCAATTCATAGAGGCCGGTTGCGTCATAAACACCCGTACTGGATTAACGTTGGAGATAACGTAGATCGTCTGTCCCACTAGGTAATGCCGCATCTTTTGCATCGCAAATACCAATGCAAGGCATTCTTTCTCAATCATCGGATATCGAGACTCAGCGCCTACCAAGGTCCGACTGAGGTAATAAACTGCCTGTTCGTGACCGTTATCATCGTCTTGCGCTAGTAAGGCACTTATCGAGTGGTTCATCGCCTTGAGATAAATCAAGAACGGTTTACCAGATTTCGGTGCAACGAGAACAGGAGGGTTCGCCAGATATGTTTTGATATCTTCGAACGCTTTTTGGCAGGCATCATCCCAGATGAATGATACTCCTTTCTTGTTCAGCTTAGAGAACGGTTGGCACTTCCCAGAAAGATTTGAGATGAAACGCCGGATATAAGCTAAACGCCCTTGCAATCCTCTGAGTTCTCTCAGATTCCTCGGGGGCTGCAATTCATGTATCGCCTTCACCTTATCAGGATCGATATGTATACCCTTAGTGGTGACGACGAACCCAAGAAATTTTCCGCTGGACATTCCAAGAAATGATTTAGTGGGGTTCATCTTCAACTGATGACTCCTCATGAGATCGAACATTGTCTTCAAATCCTTGATGTGATCTTCCTTGTTGCGGCTTTTCACAACCAAATCATCAACGTAACATTCGACTGTTTTCCTGAGATGTTCTTGGAAAATCTTAGTCATCGCTCGCTGGTATGTGGCACCGGCATTCTTCAGGCCGAAAGGCATCACCGTATAGCAGAAAACGCCGAGGGGTGTTCTAAACGCCGTATGCTTCTCATCCTCTGGATGCATCTTGATCTGGTTATATCCCGAAAATCCATCCATGAAGGACATCCTCTCAAATCCACATGTATTGTCGATAATGACATCCGTGATCGGGAGAGGGAAATCGTCTTTCGGACATGCTTCATTCAGGTTCCTGAAGTCGATGCAAATCCTGATTTTGCCATTCTTCTTCATGACGGGAACGATGTTGGCTAACCAGTCTGGATGTTGTTCCTCTCGGATAAATCCTGATTCGATCAACTTCTTAACCTCTGCCTCAATGGCTTCCATAATCTGCGGACGAAACCGTCTTTGCTGTTGCTTGACAGGTTTGGCATCCGGCTTGATATCGAGGCGGTGCATTGCGACATTGGGGTCGAGCCCTGGCATGTCTTCATAATTCCATGCGAAGACGTCGATATATTCCCTGATGAGAGCAATCAATTCCTCCTTCTCATCTGGGGGAAGACTGTCGCTGATGAATATAGGCTTTGGGTTAGCTTCATCACCCATGTTAATCTGGACTATTTTATCTTCAGTGGGTGGTTCTCTTTGCTCGAACCTATCGCCATACTGCATATTCAGATGGTGAACCCACGGGTCTTCCCATGTTGGCATTTGATCGTCGTCTTCCATGGTGGATGGATCAGCTGTAGTCATGTTCGCCATTAGGGTTTTGAAAACTTCTCCCAGACTTGTATCGGAGTCCCACTCTGAAGCATCGGGAGAGTATCCCTTCTTGGCTTTGTTAGCAATTTGATCGATAATTTGCCAACCACATTCGTCATCTGATGAAACATAACCTAAGCCTCGCCCATATTTATAATAATCCTCAGGTTTACCTTTTGGTACATATACTGCTTTGGCTGGATTACGAGGACCTCGATCGAAGTATAAACCTTCTCCGAGTGTGAAATCGTAGCCCTGCTTTTCCATGAGCTTGCGCGCTTCTGGACTATACTTGGATAGATGTCGACCAGGTTTGTCATCATCTTCGTCTTCACTTAGGAAATGATCTGGTAACGGAGAGCTTTTTCCTTTACCGTAAATCACTTCTTTAGCACCTCTTACTTTGTTCGGGATGACCATGGTTGTTCCGAAAGAATGCTGGAGGTGTTCCTTCGTTACATAGGATGATCGGATCGGCATATACAACTCAGGATTGTCGTACAGCTCTTTTATCACATCATCAAGAGACAAGGAGTACTCTAAATCATCTTTTATTGCAATATCGGCAAGTTGCCAGTTACAACCTCCATCTGACGATTGTTCATCGTCAAGATTGATTACAAAGGGTACAATGTCATTTAAAACAAAACCGCCATTGTAATCGAATCCGGCTTCAGAATCAGCTTCTTCTCCGCTGTCTGTGCCCTGGGCCGATGGTTCAGTATCGGATTCGTTACCATAAAGGAGAGAATCGGTGAAATAATTCTCATACCCCTTGAATGGTTGCTTATCCGCGACCACCGTCCTAACCTCATTGTCAGTGTCGACATACTTCAAACACTGATGGAGAGTAGAGGGAATTATCACGTTACTATGGATCCAAGGCCGACCCAATAGTAAGTTGTACGAAGTCTCCGCATCGATCACATAACACGTGACTTCTGTCTTCAGATCTCCCATCTGGCACTTCACCCGGATCTTACCCAAGGGTCTTGACCCACTAGTGTTGAATCCATAAATAACAGTGCCTGTGGACGCCAACTTGCTTACTGGGATGCCGAGGAAATGCATCAATCGAAGCGGCATAATACTCACAGCAGAACCCGGATCCACTTGGATTCGGTTGACTTGGCTGGAGCCAATGTATCCGACGAAATATAACGGCCGATCGTGGTTCGAATTCTTCGTCTGCATATCTTCTTTGGTGAAAGTAATGCAGGGAAGGTTCTTAGTCGCTATGTTGCACTGTTGACTCAGCGGTTCTGGCTGTTCAGGTATCGGCTTGACTTGAGTCAGAAATACCTCTGCATTGGCCAAAGCTTCTTGTAGGGCCTCCCTGGTTTCTTTGGATAATCGCAGCAACTCATACAGCGTTATCCGTGCAGGAATGTTGGCTAATTGCGCCATAATGTCGAAGCTATGCGGAGTCTTCGAGCTTTCCGGTTTGTCTCTTCCAATTGGACGACTGAAACGAGACTGCTTCGGATTCTGTACCTCTTGGGGATTCTTCTCTTTTGGTTTATTCACCGGTTGTCGTAGAGCTTCTTTACCCGGTGTGGGACTTGCAATCACTCCCATCTCCGTGAGAGTTTTGGCTGGTCCCCGCTTGTTCACCCCCTGCTCACTAGGTGGCGGATAATTGTAGTGGTATTCATTTCCGCTCCGTGTCGCAAAAGCTTCTTGTTCTTCTTCAGAGAGCAGGAAAGTGGAGATTCTTTCGTCATCTTCCCCTGGGATAGCAGAGACTCCATAACAAGACTTCCCTTTTCCTTTAGACTTCCTCCCGGATGACGAACCGGCCCATTGTTCATCTCCAATCAGATCTGGATGAACCCAAAGGATTTCGCCATTTGGGGTTGTGTGCGGCACAAGTCCCTTTTGGCGCTGTCCGTGCGGATCGTCATTCACCGTCTTCATCCCGACTTTGGTGACGCGTTTTGGCTCGAACCAAGTTGTAGGCACCGACCCAAAACTGATTGACACTGCGTTGGCCCCCACATTCTTGGCTGGTTTCGGGGTTATGACTCCTACGTCGATTAACGCCTGGATCTTGTCCTTGAGGTGGTAGCATGATCTCGTAGGGTGGTGGACCGCTCTGTGGTACGCGCAGTACTTTGGATCCGTCACTTTGCTGGCCCCTTCTTGATCCACGATCGCCGGCAACTGGATCTTGTTGTTCTCCAACAGGTATTTGAAGATGCCGGGAACTTCATCATCCTTGAAGGAGTACACTTTAGGAAACCTCGGCTCCGCAGATTTCTGCTTCTGAGGCCGTTGTTGCCATTGTCCTCGAGATTGTTGGGGTGCTTGTTGCTGTGGCTGCTGTTGCTGTGGTTGCAATTGAAAGGTTTGATTAGCATCAACTGCATTAGCTTGTGCCTTACCTTTCCCCCGTGGGACGAAGTTTTGCTTTGGAACACTCGTCGCCGGTTGGCCTCTTTCCGCCTTCTTCCTCTTGAGGAATCGCTCAGCTTGCTCTCCCCGGACTTTCAAGTCCTTCCATGTATTGGATGGTGCTGTCCCCATTGCTTCTAGCACGTCCAACGCGAGGTTGTTGTGGCAGGTCTGGAGGATGAATTCCTCGGTGATCGGGTCCCGGCAATTCATCGCCTTGTTCCGGAATCTTTTGACGAAGGTATCGACTAACTCTCCGTCCTTCTGCTTCTCATCGAGCAACGATCCGATAGATATCTCGGTGTCGTCGTCGAAGAAGTTGGCCAGGAACTTGGTCTCCATGTCATCCCAGCTGTTTACGCTGCCTGGCTTGAGGCGGCGATACCAATCGAAGGCGGCTCCGCGAAGAGTGCCGACGAATGACCGCACCATCAGAGGCTCATTACCAGAGATCACCCCCAAATGCGATTTGAAGTAAATCAAATGCTGGGTAGGTGAACCCATCCCATTAAACGGCGTGAAGTTAATTAGATTAAACTTCGCCGGATATGGGATCGATTCCCATTCTCTTGGGTATGGGCAAGGAATGCCTGTTTTCTTCGTCTCTTGAGCGGAAATTAGTGTGTTGATTTTGCTCTCGAGGTTCTTGATCTTCAGGTTTTCGCCGGTTTCTTCGCCAGCATTCTCATTACCACCCCCTGCGTTGACGGGAGGATCATTGGTGTTACGAGCATTTGTATCCTCATCTTCCACATTAATCGGGTTACGATGATTCTGCTCGCCTTGTTGGTTCGCCAATGCTTGGATCTGTTGGTCATGCATTTCTCTCATCTGCTGCATGGCCATCTCCATCTCAAATTTGAAACTTTCTTTCTGCTTAGCCAAAGCGTCTTCAAGCATCTTGGCCATCTGCTCCGCACTTATCATCAGGGCCTCGCGGGGTTGTCCCTCGCTGGATACTGTATTATCTGATGCCACCGCGGAGCCGGCATCAGATTCTTCATCTTCTGAAGGGCGTCTTGTCCGAATCCTACCATAAGTTGCTCGCTCTATGGTTCCGGACTGCAGACGGGTTCTAGGTCGGGAAGCTTTCAGAATCGACTCGAAATCTTCTCGTGCCGATGTCCCTTTGCTCGTCATGTTGGTGGTGACCCTCGGAAATTCTCCGTCTTCAATCACCCTTCTTCTTCGTTGGAAGCGCCTAGGCCTTGGTTTTGGCGTTTCCGCATTAAGTCTTTCAAAAACTGAAACTCTTTCGGGGACCGCCTTAATGCAATTGCATTCCGACAATACCGCCCGAATGAGTTTGGAACAGGGACATTGAATTTCCCGTTCTCGGGGACTCCTCTTCCTGGTTCTATTCGTACCCCCAGCACGATAGTACAACTCGTCATTTTGACAGTCAGAGTAACCTATCGTGTGCGGGCACGCCTTCTCAGGTACAACACAATCATTATCAGATGATAATGTTTCCATCTGAGGTTGACTTGCCTTCTTTGGGCTTTCAAAGGTTACCCGCCTCAAAACATGCCTTTTTGGGCGTGAATTTTCGGCGTGATCTTGGACTTCAATGCGCAAATTGGTGCGCGCAGCTGCCTTGAGGTCTTTGTCATGCTGGAGGTGATGGCGACCCCCAGTATGTTGAGTCGTTCTGGGCTTCTTCATCGGGCCCAAACGCTCGTGAATTGGAGCTTTGCCTCTCACGTCAGGAATTGGACCGAGGCGCTCCAAAATTGGTTTCTTCTTGCGGGATGACTCTGCATGATCTCCCGGAGAAGTTATTGGGATTGACGGCGACTTTGGTTGACTCGCCGGAGTTTGACCTTCCTTAGAAGGCTGCACTGGTTGCTTTTTGGCCTGAGTCGCCACTTCAGACTTAGGCTTCCAGACTTGTCGTGTTGGTGGTGGCTTCTTCTCCACCTCCTTTTGCAGCTTTCTACGGGCTTCCTGAGCTTGAGCCCGTGCCTGCGCTGACATCGCGCGGCGCTTGCGAATGCGCTCCTCGAGTGTCGAACGGTTCCGTTTGACGCGGACCCATTCTTTCTTTGGCGGCTTGGAAGAGTCGCCATTCATTGGTGGTTGAGGCTGTTTGCCTCTTCTGTTCTTCAACTCCGCGTGGTAGCGGAATCCGTCCGTAGACTCCATCGCCTTAGCGAATTGCCGCGCAAGGCGTTGACGACGCCTCTGGCGGGCTCTCTTTGAGAGAGTCACAACGCCCTGAACAGTAGAGGCGTTGGCGGGAGTTGGGTTGACCTGATTGGAGGTCGGTGGAACTTCATTTGACGCAACTTCGGCGTCAGTTGGGTTGAGAGCTTCGTGGGCTTCCCGAGCAGCTTCAAACCAACGAGCTTTTCTCCCGGAGGAGAACTTCTTGGACTTGCGGGGGGAGATAGAGCCGGACGAGGACACGTACTCCTCGAACTTGGCTTGGTCGAACTCGTACTCGACCTCCTCCACGACCGGGATTGCAATCCGCGGCTGCGACGCATCGATCTCGTTGGCGAGATCGTCGGCTCCCACTGTGGTCGCCAGATTGTTCGCGTGGAAAACTGTTTTCTTTTTCATTGATATGATTGTCATCTTGGGTTACAAAGATCCGGTCTTTTATAGATCCGGTTACAACTAAATCAAAGAAAATAAAGAAAAATTACAACTCTCCTCTGTGAACAAATCACGAGCTCCTGTTTTGCGGTCGCTCGCTTTGGTGGGTTCTTTGCCTGCGCCGGGGTTAATCCGTGGACCACCGCGCGATCTAGATCCGGTCGGATCTACACGAGTATGCGGGTATTATTCCACGAAGGGAATAATAGCCGGGAGGGATTAATCCACCAAGGGAATAATCGCTCAGATCTCGAGATCTAAGACCAAGCTTAGATCTGGAGTGTAGTCTCGTGTAGATCTCAGATCTGTTCTTTCTTCCTCTCGAGATCCTGCCTTTTCTGACGTGGATGGTCGCCGAGGATCAGATCTGAATGGTGCAAGTCTTCTGGTCTTCAAGCTCCGAGTTCACTCTTCAATCCGGCAGAGTTTCGGCTCTTGAAAGTTCGACCCCTGAAAATGAACATCTCTAGGCCTATTTATAGGCTCTCAGGACAGTGGCTGCAAAAAGGGAATTGTCGGCCACCTCTGGCCACTGTCGGCCACCTCGGGCCACTGTCGGCCACCTCGGGGTGGCCGACACTGTGCCTAGCCACCTTGGGGTGGCTCGGCTCATGGCCGAGCCACCCCAAGGTGGCTCGGCCACCGAGCCACCCCGAGGTGGCTCGGC
>NW_017973429.1:18542-21381 GCF_001876935.1 Asparagus officinalis
GATTCTGATTTGACAGTCAGAATCCCAATATGGCAGTAAATCCGCCTTGGTGTTTGAGTTCAAATCCGTTCTATGGTTGGATGACTCGTTGACTCACCGAACTGTTAGCTTGATTCCGCATGCGAATGGATGTATTCCATTGTTTGCGTGCGGTTCGTTAGCCTCGTCGCCTCGTTAATCCGCTTCGTTGCGTGTCACTTGGCTTCGGCGTTGTGGACTGACGTTCGATGGTTCGTCGGTTTGTGTCGAGCTGTGCTAAGGGACTTATAAGCAATTTTATACGCCTACGTGGCTCGGCCTTGGCCGAGCCACCTATAGGTGGCTCGAATTTGGCCGAGTCCCCTAGGTGTTATGGTTTTTGTCGTTTTTTCTAGTTTTGTGGTTGATTTAGACTCTGATTTGTTGATCTGAATAATCCTCCAGGCTATTCGGTGCTTTGTCGAATGTCTGTAAGAGTTCCGGTGCTGCATTTATTGTCTGACCGTTGTCGGAATTTTAAACTTGAAGTCGATTCCTGATTTTTTGATCTTTAGCTCGTGTTTGTTGGTTTAACATAGAACTGGCCATCGATTGTTGGCGTCGAATTCTCATTTGTGATGCGTTGTCCGGTGTAGTGTTGTTGAGTTATCCTTAAGAATATTTCTTAGAAAAATATTCTCCAGAAACTTCTCAACCAAAAAAATAGGGAATAGTTTATACTCGTATACCTTATTGGAGTAATTTCTGTGCCCGAATGAGCTGAACCGGCCTGATAATGAGCTGAACCAGTTTGATAATGAGCCAAAAAAGGCAGTAATTCGGCTCAAAAATCTTCTGATCCTTCCGAATGTGCGGGAGAGATAATGAGCCAAAAAAGGCAGTAATTCGGCTCAAAAAATCTTCCGACCCTTCCGAATGTGTGGGAGAGGAAAGAATAAACAAAGGACTGAACCCTCGGTCGATTTGAAGTTGTTTCGATGCTCGATTCAGCTTCAATTTGAATGCTGGTTCGAATCTGGTTCAAACTGGTTCAACCTGGTTCAGGACTGGTTCAACCTAGTTCAAAGCTGGTTCAGGACTGGTTCAAGACTGGTTCAGACTGGTTCATCCTGGTCTGGTCTGGTTCAGTCTGGTTTGGCCTGGTTCAGCCTGGTTTGGCCTGGTTCAGCCTCTTTTGAACCTCTTTTTTTGCTTTTCTCTTCCCTCGGGCATCCTTTCTCCCTCAAATCTTCACAACTGTCTTAGATCTATACTTCCTTTTGATCTTTGACTGAGAAATCCCTAAAAAATCTCCATATAAAAATTCCTCTCAGGCCCCTTGAGCACGTGGTTCGACTTTCTCCCTCAAATCTTCACAATTGTCTTAGATCTAGTCTTCCTTTGGATCTTAGACTGAGAAATCCCTCAGAAATCTTCATATAAAAATTTCTCTCAGGCCCCTCGAGCAAGTTGTCTGAGCCTCTTTCAAGATTTGGTCTTTGACGGATCTTCGAGCTTTCCCTCAGGTAAATCCTCCACAATTTTAGCATATTTTATGCTTAATTCAATTTATGAATTTGTGGGGTCGCATGTGAGGGTTAGGGTTTATGATTTGGCGCCTCGAGCTCCTCTTTCAGGGGGTAAAATTTGGAGCTCTGAGGGATTTAATTGCAATAAAAGAGAAACTTTTTTTTTCTGGATCTGATCCCTAATTTATTTTGCAGATCATCATATCGCGTGTCCCGAGAGGTCGCTCCCCTGCTGCGTCGGCTGATGGCGTGCCTCCCTCATATGCTGGTGAGCTATTTTTTGAAAATTTACAAATTAGCCTATTTTTTCTTGGAAATTTGCAAATTAGTCCTTTTTACCCCACGTTGTTCTCCTTGGTGAGGATTGACGCTTTAAAGATATGTTTTGCTTGGTCAAAACCATATCTCAAAATAAAGGGGGCGTTTTGACGCTGCATTGTGCCTTATAAGGCAGGGATATATTGTCGATATACCCTATCTTATGAATGCACAACGTGGCCAAATCGTCTCACCCTTTATAAGGCAATGACTCTATCTTACTCATTCGTAGGATGAGTTCAATTTCCTTTTATAACTGGAATTAACAAACGTTTAATTGCTTGTTTTCAGTTGAGTATCCTTCCGGAGCATTTTCATCTCATGCGGTGAACGGACGTCGTAGGGATGTTTTATCTTCGGTCTCCACCAGGCAGGCTATCGGTCCACTTCCTCGGTTGAGTCCCGAAATCATCCTAATATCCGACGATGAAGGGGAAGAGGATCCCATTGCTGCAATTATGTCTGACCAAGAATCTGTCCTCCCGGTCTCCGAATCCGTGCAGGGCATCCTCCAAAAATTAGAGAAGGTTATGCAACAAACGGCCACCACCATTAGTTCTGGACGGGGAAGATTTTATGATTTGCTCCCTTTCATAGCAGATAGTCTTAAAGACATTCAGCGTGTAGGTGGCATCCAGCTAGCTGGACGATGTGAGTTAAGGTTGACTTGCTTAGAGGAACTCATGTATCGTTTTGAAGAGCTAGTACACTTCGACTCATATGATGAGGTCACGCCGCTCATGATCGATGCTCAGATTCAGAGGATGCACGAGCGTAAGGCATCTGCGGACTAAGATAGATGCTTATAACAGCATTGCTGATAGGACAGGGATTAGGACCGTCCAAGGGGAGAGGACTCTAATAGATTTTGAGCTCGAGAGCACCAGAGTTCAAAATGTTTATAGAGGAGAGCTGGAGGTTCTTCACGCGTTGTGCCGAGAAGACGTAACTACCGACGCTGCCGGCGTTCTTGCTTATGCCAAGCTTCAGAAGGAAGAAGAGGAGAAGGTTCGAGCGGAACACGCAGAGAAACT
>NW_017973430.1:0-3042 GCF_001876935.1 Asparagus officinalis
TTCGAGCAACCTATCTTTTGCCTTTGAACTTTGTTAGCATGCACAGGACGACTGGTTGTCGCCTCTGGGCGATCCAAAGTTAAATTTTTAAATCCACCCCTTTGCAGGTGTGGAGTTTTCAGAGGTCCTAAACGAGAGTGAACTGGTATTCTCTCGTTTTGGACTTGTGCAGTTCTGACAGGAGGGTGTTTACGACCCCCTGCGTATGAAACCATTAACGGTTTATTTACAAGATCTGATGGTTCTTTAACTGGGGCTTTGCCTCGATCATCAGCCGAAGGACCGAGGCGATCCGCCATAGTGATCTTGAATTTTGACAAATCTGGGCTAACCCAGGGTTTCACCGGTGATGAAGTAGACGCTGTTGCAGTAGAAGGACCAGGATTGGGTGTCGATGGAACTGCAGATGTGGTTTTGCGACGCTGATGAACAGCACGACCACATGAAGTGCCGCGGCAGTCTTCACTGTCACGGTTGAACAAAGTGCCGCGGCAGCTCGGACTGCCGCGGTCGAATAGATTACCGCGGCAGTATGAGCTGCCGCGGTAAGAGTTTACATTCCTCTGTAATTTTTGGGTATTTTCATTTTTTGGAACCCAAGCTTTGCAGTTCTTCGATGGCTTTTCAGACACCACTTCCTTCTTGTTCCTCTGCGCTTGTTGACGAAGGGCACGAGCGCGAGCCGCCATTTGCTTGACGCCTTTGTGTAGGCTGTCCAAAAATCACAATAGATAGCTTATTCAAACAAGCTCCGACAACGGAGGTCACAATCAGACGACTTCCCAATCACTGCATCCGCAACTCCACAATTGCCACAAACGCGACCTCACCTCTGAGATGATTGATCTTGATGGCTGTGACAACAGAATGGCTAATATCATAGCAACTATTAGAGATGCTGATGAGCAGTGGGACGATTTCAGAAATAAAAAGTTGGACTCAGTTGGTGAGTTGCTTGGTAGAGAGCTATGGGCGAATATTCATCTTTAAGACACTATGGATGTTGATTCCCGTCTAGCTCCTACAACGAAAGCTACAATCAAATAGCTTTCGGGTCGATGATCGAAACATATAGTCGAATAGTTGCTTGGTAGAGAGCTATGGGCGAATATTCATCTTTAAGACACTATGGATGTTGATTCCCGTCTAGCTCCTACAACAAAAGCTACAATCAAATAGCTTTCGGGTCGGTGATCGAAAGCGGCAAATAGAGGACTTTTCACATAGATCGAGAAAGGTTACAATTCAACGACACTTCCGACAACTGATGAAAACTCTATGCAGCAGTCTTCACAATCTACAGTGAAAGTTACAATCTGACGGCTTTCACACCCCACAACAGCTAAAGCCAGGATTACTGAACAACGGTCCTTGCAACGCTCTACAGAAGAAGTTACAAATCAGCTAACTCCTTCTGAAACGCGGGTGTCATCCCCGCGTCATAACTTTGGAAATGAAGGCGACCCTCGCGTCGTCAATGCACAAGCCAAACGCGAGCGACCCTCGCGTTCAATGGTGTTCAACCAACAGCGACCCTCGCGTCGTCAATGCACAAGCCAAACGTGAGCGACCCTCGCGTTCAATGGTGTTCAACCAACAGCGACCCTCGCGTCGTCAATGCACAAGCCAAACGTGAGCGACCCTCGCATTCAATGGTGTTCAACCAACAGCGACCCTCGCGTTCAATGGTGTTCAGCCAAACGTGAGCGACCCTCGCGTTCAATGGTGTTCAGCTAACACCCAACTTCGCGTCTCAATTCAAAGAACACGAAGTTGAGTTCTAAACGCCAGAATGGGCGTTTGACTTATTCAAACATAAGTCGAACGGATCCAAAACCGTTTATCCCACGTTATGAGGGGATTTTCACCCACGTAGGAGCAGATATAGGGGTCAGTTACAACCTCTTATCCCCCTATAAAAGCTCAACGAACCCAACAGAGCAACGGGTTGGATTTTTGGCATCTGAACCACACAGGTTGGATTCAAAAGATCTAAACCATACAGGTTGGAGATTTTCAGTTCTCAAACAAACTCGACAGAGTTAAAGGATCGGATTTTTGATAATCAGATCAGAGGTTGGATTCTTTATCATCAAAATCACTCTGGTTTGGAGATTCGGCAACGACAGCAACGAAATCCTCGGAGATAGGATTTTTGAATCAACCTCAGAAGATCAAATCTGAGAGGATTCTTCGACAACAGAAAAACAGCTTGATCCTTAACCGAATTTTCGGTTCCAACAACTCTATTCACAGAGTTCAAACTCGTTCAGAGTTCTTAAACTCATTCAGAGTTATTCATAAAACTTTCCACGAAAGTTCATCGTTCCCACGAGATAAAGACGGTCGGATCGTCAACGGAGAGCAAGTTCGACGCAATCAATCGAAGGAAGCACTCCATCGCTGCCAAGAAGAACCCAGTTTTAAACAAAGGGGAAAACCAAATTCGTTTTCCTCTCTTTTGTAATCAAGTTGTAACCGAGATCAAAGGAATCAAAAATCACATTTTCTTTATTCTCTTCTTTGCAATTTCCCAACAAACACAACTTCATTAGCATTGACACCTAGAGCTGAAACAATAATTCCAGTTACAGGACGCGAGCTATACTGTTCTAAGCTTCCTATAGAGGAAAGTTCAGACAAGACAACAGCAGGAGAAGTCTGCACAATCTCCATGGAGCTTGAATCCAGGGATTGGCGATTCTCATATCGATTATGTCTTATACGGGATTTTGCCCGATAATTCTAAAGAAGCGGCCGCTATTAAACGAAAGGTCCTCCGATTCTATTACGACACGATTTCCCAAATATTATATCAAAAATCACATGATGGAGTTTTGCTTCGATGTCTTTCTCGAAAGGAAGCAAAGGAGGCTCTCAAGGAGGCTCACGACGGAATGTGCGGAGCCCATCAACCCGGGGCTAAGTTGGGAGATCGCCTCCGACGAATTGGCTATTATTGGCCAAAGATGTTCTCAGACGCAGTCGACTATGCTAAATGTTATCACACATGTCAAATTCATGGTGACTTTATCCATCAAG
>NW_017973430.1:6002-21379 GCF_001876935.1 Asparagus officinalis
GGTCTCGGCAGCGAGACCGCTGGCTCCCACTGTGGTCGCCAGCTTGTTTGGTTCAAAAGTCGCTGCTGTGGAATTCATTATAACTTTGTTCGATTACAACAAATTCGAAAGAATAATCTTTTTATAAGACTTTTTCTACACAACAAAACAAAAATTACAACTCTTGAGAAACAAACACGAAAATCGTCTATCAATTCTCGTTTTCGTGGGACTTTGCCTGTGCCGGGAACGCTTTGGTTCGTGGACCGCCGATTCACAGATCGTGAAGAGGGGGCTTATGATTCTAACTTCGTTATCGAAGTAGAAATTGAAACGATATCTTATCGAAGTAAGATAGTCGTTCTTCTTAAAATCAAGTCGAAGCTTAATTTCAAGGCGTTGCAAGAAAAGAACTCAAATCTCTGCTCTCTCTGCTCTGGAATGCTCTAACAAATGCTCGATCCTCGTCAGAAGTGACCCTAGGGGGGTATTTATAGCCTCAAGGGTCAGTAACTGCAAAAACTTAACAATCGAAGAAGTCAGTACGGCGAGACAGTGTTTACTGTCTCGCTGGGCGAGACAGCGTTTGCTGTCTCGACCCGCGAGACAGTAAATTTGCTGTCTCGCTCAGCGAGACAGTAAATGCTGTCTCGGAAAATGGCAGTTTCTCGCTGTAACTGTTCTCTCACGTTTCAAACTCCGTTATTTTGGCAGTTATCCACGTGATTTTCGCCCATGATGTTTCCCACGTCCCTTGGCAGTTAATGGACACGTGTAGGGCAGTTACAAATGTAGTTTTGACTATTTCAACACTGTCTCGCTGGCGAGACAGCAAAGACTGTCTCGCTGGCGAGACAGTTCATACTTGTTTTGATTTTTCCAAAACAGTATGAAATCCTTTCTTGTGAATTTTTGAGTGATCTTCTCTATGCTTGGGATATCTATTAGCATTTTTTGACGCCTACAGATACCCCCTCCAAAGTATTCCAGACTCATTCTTTTATAGAGGAGCATGGGATACTTTGGATAAGATAGATTTTACTTACGATCCCTTCAATGCTTGGCTGAATAGATCGTATGAAAGGACTTGTAAATGGCTTCAATGTTTAACCTCTTCTGCTGTTAGTCTATCCAGTTCTTCGTAGAATAGCTAACGTTCTCCCGGCGTCGCGTTTATCGCTTGACCGTTGTCGAGATCTTGAATTGAAGTTGATACTTGCTCTTGTGAATTCAGCGTTTACCATTGAATTGGTATATCCATTGAGAATTCCTCAGGTTATCCTTAAGAATATTCAGATTAATATTCTCCAGAAACTTCCTGTTGAGGGTGGGAATACAGTTTAGACTCGTGTACCCATTGGAGTATTCCACTGTTCCATAGTGCAAAACAGAAAAGTTTACTGTCTCGCTCGGCGAGACAGAGTTTTCTGTCTCGCTCAGCGAGGCAGAGGCTATAAAAGTCGGGACTTAGGGTTTTAGGGTTTTTTCACGTCGACTTTTTTGCGATTTTCAGGCGATTCTTGGGCGATTTTCGAGCGATTTTCGACCAGTTCTTCACCTCTTCTTCTTCTCTTCGTTTCTGACTTTGGTGGTGCTTCGATTTGAAGAGATTTCATTTGGATTTGAAAGGTCTGTTTCCCCTCTTTTCTTCAAAATCTTGACTTTTGGCAACCTGTGACTGTGCATGCAGCATTTCAGTTGTATTTGTCCTATTTTTTTGTCGATTTCATGTTCAAAATCTTAACCTTCCTCTTGGATTTCAATGTAGATCACATACTCATCATGTCGCCACGTAGAGCTCGAGGGAAGGGAATCCGACCGACTGTTCAGAGCCCTGAGGAGGCTGCCCCTGCTGCGATCTCACGTGGAGGTATATTTCTTTCACCTTTTCACGAATTTAAATATTGTATTTCGTCCATTCCATATATATATGCACCTGTATTTGCTTGCAGATCCTCGTTTGTATCCTTTGAGGTACCTTCGAGAAGAGCCGGTATCCTCCTTTGAGGGGATCGACGCTTAAAAGTGTTTGTTTTGCTTTGACAAAACACACTTCATAATACACAGGGGCGATTTTACATCATCCCATATGTATTGAAAGGTTTTGGTATGCCGTTATAATGCCCGCATACCTCCTTTATACATATGGTGGATAGAAAATCGTCACACCTGTTATGAGATAACGACTATATCTTATAGAATGAGATATACCGTTTTTCTCTAAAATTTTAGGATGACACTTACACCATTTATGTGTATGCCTCTTTTATCAGTCCGATTTCCTTCTACCACATTTACTGCTGATGTGATTACTGGCCGGAGTAGCGTGACCCACTCTTATTACGAGGGGATCCCGTTAATTGAATTCTCTCCCCAGTTTAAATCTGATTATAACGGAAGTGATAGTGAATTAATCCAGCGAGGTAGTTGTCGTGTTCTACGACGATTAATCACAGATGCGCCCTTGATCTCGGAGCAAGACTCGAATCAATGCATAAGGAAGCCAGATTTCTTATTTGGTGACTCGGTAAAAGATCCGAAGATTGCTTTCTGCCAGCCTGCGCAATGGTTGCACCAGAGTGGATCATCATTCTTATATCTGCCTTTTATCCCTCGGGATCATTCACTGTTAATGTTCAGGAACCTATCAGTTGGACGAGAGATGTTCTGGAAATTAACCGAAAACCACGAGCACATTCATTGTGGTTTCATTGGAAAGGAAGCAACTCCAGGTTCCAGTGAAAGAGCTCATGTGAGAGGACTTCATCCGGGTGTCTTAGGACAAGACAATATTCCTCAGAACGAAAAGATAGTGCAAGCCAACACTGTGAAGAACCGGTTAGCGGCAGCAGGAAAAAGATTGCCCAGAGAGACTTTCAGGTGTTATGGATGGGTCCATTATTCTGGGAACAAGTGGTGGTGGACCAGGATGACCCAATATGTGTTGAAACGTTTTGGGCGAGAATTAGCAGGATTAGGGTTGGATGTCCCGATTCGTGCCACCATGCATGGCTTGCAGAGCAGTGTAAGTCATTTCCTTTGTTTGTTCGAGATCTACAACCCGGACACCAATACATTCTTTACCAAGAACGGGGAACTTGGACTACCACTGCATGAAATGATGCAAGTGTCTGCTTTGCCTATGGGCGATGTCCCATATCAAGAGTTCTTTCCGACCACCAATCAGCTGATTAAGATGAAAGATAGCTCGACTGCGACCTATGACACTCTATGGGAATTGACCTGTCATTATCATATAGCCATGGCCGAGATGGAGCCCAAAGCCAGAAAGAAGTCTCCTCAAGTCAGTTTAAAACAATTCGCTGATTATCTCTTCAAGAATCTGGATGTCCGTTCGGCAGATGTGTGCGGATTGTCTCCCTTGAGTACGGATGAAATTAACCGTTTGTTAGAGAAAACCAACGCGCATTCTTATACTTCGCGCTCAGAAGATGGATTTTTGCACGGCACTAAGTTCCGCTCTTATCTGTGGCAAGCTGGTGTTCCGATTAGCCCTACTGCTCTGCTGGCGGGTTTTCTAGCCTTATGGTTAAAGAGATGTGTAGTTCCCCATCAATCCGCAGATGCGATGCCAATGGAAGTGTTGTATCCGGCCGTCCAGCTGGCTACAGGTCGCAAATTATCTTTGCTTCCCGCTATGGTGGCCGATATTCATAGTGGATTGCGGCAACTAATCTCCGCATTTACCCAGGAGAAAAAGAAACCTTCCGCCAGCCTGTCCGTTCCGAAGCTGGAGCTGCCCTATACTTACTTAATGGCCTGGTTGGTACTTCATCGACCAGATTTAATGGAGGCTCCTGATACGGTAGATCTCAGTGTCCCTCTGTTGCAAAATCTCGAGAATTGCAAATGGAGCAAACATCGAGAGCCGGACATAACGAGGCAGTTTAAAATTCACAAATGTTGGGAATTTTTTCCTTGCTTCCCTCAGTTCTCCGGTACTTACAACACTACCTTAGTGGATGCTGAAGACCCAAGGCAGAATCGTACCATCTTGGATGTCGGGTGCTTCAGATGGTTGATGAATATTCGACCTGGATATCTGTTGTTCAGGATAAGGGATGTTTGCCACATCGAACCCTATCTTCCATGTCGATTCGCCCGTCAGTTCGGGTATGATCAGATATACATCGGCAACCCGAATCGTCACCTCAGCTTTCGAGGTGGACTTATCGACGGGGCGAGAGCTTGGTTTTGGAGCATTGCCGGCTGCACCAATGTTGAATTTGATCTCCCCTTAGAGACGCCGCCTCTACGGATGACTTTCCTCTTTTGCAAATGGCTGATAGCCACCAATATTGCCACTCGACGTAGGAGGATATCAGACTCAGAGGAGGAAATAGCTCCACGACAAGCAACAGAACCGCCTCGTGAAGCTGTGATGTCGCCTCGAGGAAAAGAGGCTGCTGAATCATCAAGGAAAGGAAAGGAACCGGCTCTCCCAGTTGATAGTGAAGAGGAGTTTGATAGTGAAGCAACCGAAACTTCAGAAGGGGAAGACGAGAATGAATCAAGTTCTGAGGAAGTATCTGGCCTTCCCGATTCATTCTTTGATAGAGGACTTGTAAGGCCTTCTGTCGCTCCGACCCAACCACAAGCTGCTCCAAAGAAACGTAAGGAAAGAGTCGTCATGGAACATCCTAACCGGATGACGGTAGAAGTTCTTAGTTGCGACGAAGAGGATGAAGAGGATATGGTGCCTCTCATTCGTCGGCAAATATCTCGAACTTCTACTCAAGCTCAAACTCAAGTTTCTCCCCGAGCTGAGTTACGCACCAAACATCGTCATGAAGGTTCTGGTGCACGCCCTCTGAAGAAACAGAAGAAAGCTGTTTCTAAACCGCGCGTTCATCTTCCTGCTGTAGAAGAGACATCCGGTCGTAGTGTTTCTTCTGATGAACAAGGTAGCGATTTGTTTTTATAGCTTTTACACTTTTTTGATGTTCAAACTTATTTCATGTTCAACTTCTGCAGGGAGTCGAGAGGAAGGAGAATTGCCAGCTGATGCTGCTTCTCCCGGAGGTATGGAAATTGAGGAAACAAGCTTCGTCCAACAAATGCATGATGCTCTGAAGGAAGGATCGGCTGATGTTCCACCCACTCCTGACGTTGATCCATCAGCTGCGGACACAGGTACTGATCTTTCTCCTCTCGGAAGAGAAATCCGAGAAATGAATGAGTCGGACCGTGTGCCTCCTCTAATGACCTGTGCGCTTTCTCTCCTTTTAGTCAAATTAAAAGAAGCAGGTACCAGTAGTGGAGCTCTCGAATCAGCCCCGACCAACGAAGGTAAAATTAATTGTCTTTTTGAGCAAATTCGTCTAAATTTATGTGTCATTTACGACTCAACACATTTTGTAGATGTCACAATGCACGAATCTGTTGGAGGAGAGACCACGCATACAACAGAGGTCGAGGAATTCAATGAACATCACCTCGATTTCAATCTCTCTGAAGGCGACCATGAGTATATCTCCGACTTATTATCGGGGAAAACTCCTGGTGCAGCCACGGAATCCAGTGTTGGAGTCGGTTCAACAGAAGCAGGTCCTTCTGAAAGTAAGACCTTTATTCTGTAAACTCCATATATGCATACATATATATTTTAACTTGATTAACCATATAAGTATTTGAATTATAGGACCAGTTACTGGAACTGATACTACTATCATCACCGAAACATCTGAACAACCGGAGGGTAGTGAACTCGTGCCATGGGCAGGAACTGAGGTTGATTTGCAATCATCAGTTCTTGAACCTCAACCTTCTACTCCTATGGACCCCATGATGATAGAAGTCACTGTCACTCCCCAGATTAGTCCAGTTGCAACAAAAGCGAGACCAACTGAAGAAGTTGGTACATCGGCCGATGTTGTGACTAGAATTGGTGAGTTTCATTTATCGTTTGTTTCAAGCTCGGATTATCATTATGCTCATTGTAATCCTCCTGTTTGTAGAATCTCCTCTTAAAGAGTCTCTTAGTTTGGACCCGCCGTCCTCTGAGACTTTAGTTGAAAAAGTCCCTGATGTAGCGGGTGCATCAACAGCTACCATTCCTGAACCAATCTTGACTGTTCAGGAATCCAGATTATCATCCTTGAGCGAACCAAGTCATGCTGAAGGTTCTTCCGTCGAATTTGGTATGCTTTAGTTTGTTGTCTTGTATGCATATATATATACTGTACTGACTTATTTGACTTTCTCGCAGTTCCTTCATCATTATCAACTCAAATCCAAGCGTTATTGGTTGATGACGATCCGGACAAGTCTGTTATCTGCTCTAATCTCCAAGGCTTCATCTCCTTTTTGAACTCTATGGTCGATCGCATTCTCTTCAAAAGATCGTATTTTGAGAATTATAAAAAATCTTTTGAGCGTTTTATATCAGGGTTCAGAGAGGAAGGGTATAACGACTTAGCCGATTCAGTCACCGCTTATTTGGTTGATTTGAGGCAACATATTGAACTTCTGCAAACTCTTCGCACCAAAGGCGTACCTTTTTACATCGCTTCTCATATGGAATCCAGGCTGCAAGCGTGGCGTGATTCTCAAGAATCTGCCAACTCCGAACTCCAACAGTTAAGAGCCCACAGTCATCAGCTTAGGGTGAATATTGGCAAAAGGACACAAGCCAAGGTCAACCTACGCCGAGATATAAAATCGAGTCGAGCGGAAATAGCTCGCTTAGAGGAGGAACTTGCAATGGCCAAGGATGCTCTTGATGTCTTGGAGTCTGAGTTGACGCAGGAAATTCATGTTGAGGAAGACCTGTTACAGCAACTGAACTTTCAAGATAAAATAATTGCTGAAAAGGAACAAGAGGTCGCCGCGCTTCAAAGTGTTGATGAAGAAGCTTTCAAAATTAAATTGACGGCTGAGCTTGAACAGACTTATGCGTTAGAGCTGTCAAAACTTGAAAATCAAATTAGTCAATATAAACTCTTGTAATCGGAGAACATTATATTTTTGTTTGTAGCTTTGTTTGAAAATTCTTGGTCAATATAGTGAACCTTTTTGCTCATTATATTGAATCTTTTTGCTCATTGAGGTTTTTTATTATGATTACTCATTCTTATTTAGAATAAATAACCATAATACTTATAGGATTTTTGGCAAATCCTCAGCCATCAACGGATTTGATATACCTTTACCGATTACCGTTTGAATCGGGCTAGTATGTGAATTATCTAAGTCCGTTTCACATATAACGTTGCGCTAAAAGAATTAAACTCTTTTAGACTTTGAACTACACTGTTGAATATGTAGGCTACATGTGTTAGATGTAGGCTTATCTCTAATAAGGGATAGAGATAACATCCCCCATGTGTGAACAACATGGATTTCAAAGTGTGAATAGGTTGCATTTCCTATATAGGACAACGAACCCAAAATCGGAGAGAAAAAGAATTGTATATTCCATTTCTCAATCTCTTGTTTGTTGGTAGAGATAAACCCATACTCGGAGAGGAAGAATTTTATATTCTATCTCCTGGTCTCTTGTTTGTTGGTAGAGATGAACCCAGAATCGGAGAGGAAGAATTTTATATTCTATCTCCTGGTCTCTTGTTTGTTGGTAGAGATAAACCCAGAATCGGAGAGGGAGAATTTTATATTCTATCTCCTGATGAAAAGGAAACTCACAGTGGAATCTCCACTTAGAGAAAATAGGTTGGTTTGAATAACCCTAACTGTCATAAGGTTTGATTACTCAATTCAAAAGTAAACCTTTCGTTCGCAAAAATGAATCGAAAGGAGATTTTGGTTGTGGTCCTAACTGTAGTAAGGTTTGACCAAGTGGGAATTTTGAGACGATCCTAACTGTAGGAAGGTTTGATCGCTCAATTTGTGGACCTCTCGTTCATGGAACGAATCGAGAGGGGATTTTGGCTTTGGTCCTAACTGTTTAAAGGTTTGACCAAGTGAGGAATAGGAGTAGGGTGCAAATAACAATGAGTTTGTTGATTTGCACAAACTAATCGGTGGGAAATTTTGATTTTAAACATAAGAATTTGACACGAAATAATCTGTCGACTGATACATACTGATGATCGTTGATCAATCCGACCGATGGGGGTTTCATAGCGTGAGATTACAAATCATCAAATCTCATCTTCCATGATTATATTACAAGGTTTTGCTGAGGAAAGATTAACTATCATTAAATCTCATCTCAACAAAAGTTGTAAAAGAACAATGAATTATTCAAATGACCAGCTTCTCATTTAAAATAGTGAACTGATCTCGGGTTATCCTGAAATATCCTATATAGGATTCTCTAGGAACTTCCCGCTTTACACAGGTTATCCTGAATATATTACGGATAATATTTTTTCAGGAACTTCCCATTTATTGGCATCATCAATTTGTTGCCATCTTGGGTAACCAGGCGATATGCACCGTTCGAATAGACTGTTTCTATCACAAACGGTCCTTCCCATTTAGGTTCAAATTTGCCTTTCTTCTTAGAAGTGAGAATCATAGGTCTTCGAACGGCGAGAACTAGATCTCCTTCTTTAAAGCTTCGTCGTCGGACCTTTTTATCGAAAGCCCGAGAAATTCTAGCTTGATAAAACTCGATTTGTTGTTGAGCTTCCAAGCGTTTCTCATCTAACATCTCTAATTCCTCGAGACGTTTCTGATGATGTTCTTCCGTCGTCATTCCCGTTACGAGAGCGATACGGAGAGAAGGAATCTGCACTTCCAATGGAAGAACGGCTTCACACCCATACGTTAAAGCATACGGGGTGGCTCCGGTAGGCGTGCGGACGGTCGTACGATAAGCCCAGAGAGCTTCGCCGAGTTTGTCATCCCAATCTCGCTTATTGGTTTTCACCAATTTTGCCAGGATTTTGATGATAGTCTTGTTAAAAGCTTCGGCCAATCCGTTAGCTGTAGGATTATAAGCAGTCGACGAAACGTCTTTAATCCCGAATTTACCGCAGAACTTGATGAATGCGTTGCTCACGAACTGAGGACCGTTGTCGTGCACTATTCGCCTTGGCACACCGTACCGATATATGATATGGTGTTTGATAAATTTGATGACATTGGTCGTCTTTACTTCTCTAAGTGGAACTGCTTCTGCCCATTTCGAGAAATAATCGGTGATTGCCAGAATGAAACGGTCCCCTTTAACCGAAGGTGGAAAAATAGGACCTACTATATCCATTCCCCAAGTTTCAAACGGCCACGATGTCGCCGAAGGATGCAGATATTCAGGGGGTATGTGCATATAATTTGCATGCAATTGACACACTACACATTGTCGTGCGTAATCGACTGCGTCTTTCACCATAGTTGGCCAATAATATCCGATTCTCCTAAGTCGGTCGCAGAGTTTAGGACCGGGCTGATGTGCACCGCATATCCCATTATGTGCCTCTTTGAGTGCTTGTTCCGCTTCTTTACTGGATAGACAACGAAGTAAAAGACCATCATAAGCTCGTCGATACAACGTTTGCGATGTGGCATTGTAATAAAATCTCGGCGCTCTTCGCCGAATCGATTCCCTTTCTCTTACATCTTCAGGTAATATACCATGTAAGACGTAGTCAATAATAGGAAAACGCCAATCTCGAACTTCGGGTTCAACTCCAGTTGAGTATACCTCTTTAGCATTCGAATCGTAGATTGGAACAATAAGCTGATGAGTCCTCACTGTAATTAATTGCTCTGTTTCGGGAGGTTGAGCCAAGGATACTGACAATGCTGCCAATGCATCCGCGTATGTATTTTGGAGACGCGGAACGTACTCGATGAAAAATTCTTCAAACGAGCTTGCTATTTCGATGGCCACCTGGTGGTATGGAATCAGGTCTCGATTTCTGACTTCATACTCTCCTCGTATTTGATTAACCACCAGTTGAGAATCTCCAAAAGCTTCAAGGTATTCGACCCCCAGCTCTTTGGCGAAATTAAGTCCGATTATTAATGCATTGTATTCAGCCACGTTATTAGAGCATGGTTCAGTCAGTGAATATGCTCTAGGCAAGACGTGCTTTTCCGGGGAAACTAAAACGACCCCCACTCCTGAGGAGATTTTAGAACATCCGGGTGCACTTGCCACGTTGGTTGATCGGGAAGCCCCATCGAAGTACAATTGCCACACTTGTTGATGTGAGGTGGTATTAACTTCGTGAGTTTCATCTGGCAGGTCGTCGTACAATTCGACTACATCCTTCGTAGGGTTTTCTGCCAGAAGGTCGCAAATAGCTCGTCCTTTAACAGATTTCTGCTGTTTGAAGTACAAGTCATATTGCGATAAGAGTAAAGCCCATCTGGCCAAACGCCAATTCATGGAAGCCGGTTGGGTCATGAACACTCGGACGGGATTTATGTTGGAAATGACATAAATCGTCTGTCCGACTAAATAATGTCGCATTTTCTGAATCGCGAATACCAAAGCGAGGCATTCCTTCTCAATCATCGGATAACGAGACTCAGCTCCTACCAATGTACGACTCAGATAATACACAGCTTGCTCGTGACCGTTATCGTCGTCTTGTGCAAGTAAGGCACTTAACGAATGGCTCGTCGCTTTGACATAAATCAAAAACGGCTTGCCCGATTTCGGTGCAACGAGAATAGGTGGATTCGCTAGATATTTCTTGATATCTTCGAATGCCTTCTGACATGCTTCATCCCAAATGAACGACACGCCTTTCTTTGCGAGTTTGGAAAACGGTTGACATTTTCCGGACAAGTTCGATATAAACCGACGGATATATGCTAATCGACCTTGCAATCCTCTGAGTTCTTTAAGATTTCTTGGAGGCTGCAGTTCGTTTATCGCCTTCACCTTATCAGGATCAATATGAATACCTTTTGTGGTGACGACGAATCCAAGAAATTTGCCGCTCGACATTCCCAGGAAGGATTTAGTCGGGTTCATTTTCAGCTGATGAGTTCTCATAAGCTCGAACATTGTCTTTAGATCGTTAATGTGGTCATTTTTATCACGACTCTTAACGACTAGGTCATCAACGTAGCATTCGACTGTCTTCCTAAGGTGTTCTTGAAAGATCTTCGTCATCGCCCGTTGATACGTAGCACCGGCGTTCTTCAAACCGAAAGGCATAACGGTATAACAAAAGACGCCAAGAGGTGTTCTGAAAGCTGTATGCTTTTCATCATCCGGATGCATCTTGATTTGATTATACCCAGAAAATCCATCCATGAACGACATTCTTTCAAACCCGCATGTGTTGTCGATAATGACGTCCGTAATCGGTAGGGGAAAATCATCCTTGGGGCATGCTGTATTCAGATCTCTGAAGTCAATACAGATTCTGATTTTTCCGTTCTTTTTGAGGACTGGAACGATATTGGCCAACCATTCAGGATGTTGTTCCTCTCTGACAAAACCCGAGTCAATTAGCTTCTTAACTTCAGCTTCTATTGCCTCCATAATTTGCGGACGAAACCGTCTTTGTTGTTGCTTGACAGGTTTAGCATCCGATTTTATGTTAAGGGTATGCATTGCTACATTTGGGTCGAGTCCTGGCATATCTTCGTAGTTCCATGCGAAAACGTCGATATACTCTTTAACGAGGGCAATTAATTCCTCTTTTTCGTCTGGCGGGAGATCACCGCTGATAAATATAGGCTTCGGATTATTTTCGTCACCCATATTAACTTGAACCACTTTATCCTCGGTAGGAGGTTCTCTTTGCTCAAATCGATCACCGTATTGGATATTCATGTAATGCATCCATGGATCTTCCCAAACAGGTAACTGATCGTCTTCTTCTGTTGTGGAAGGGTCAACCGTCGCCATGTTCGACATTAGGGATTTGAATCTTTCACCAATGCTCACGTCAGAATCCCAATTTGAAGTGTCGGATGAATGTCCGCTCCTATCTATTAATTGGTTAATGATTTGTTGGCCATAATCGTCTTCGGATGAATCATAACCCAGACCTCTATTACGACTGTAGTAATTATCTGGTTTTCCTTTTGGTACATAGGTAGAACGGGGTGGAACCCTAATACCTTGACCAAAATAAAGGCCTTCACCAAGTGAAAGGTCATAGCCTCGACTCATCATATAATCATTCGCTTGAGAACTATACCGAGAGAAGTGTCGCCCGGGTTTTTCTTCATCCGAATTACTATCTAAGAAATGATCTGGAGTGGGGGATGATTCCCCTTTTCCAAAGATTATCTCTTTTTCACCCCCTGCCTTTGCGGGTAGGATCATAGTTGTTCCAGATGAGCTTTGGAGGTGTTTCGTCGCCGTACAAGACGAACGAAGTGGCATATGTAGACTAGAGTCGTCGTACAATTTCTGCATTACATCATCAAGACAATGCGAGTACTCTAAATCATGATTTATTATTTCATCGGCAAGCTGCCAGTTACAACTTTCGTCCGACGATTCATCACCGTCAAGATCGATTACAAGAGGTTCAATGTCATTTAGTACAAGACCTTCACTATAATCGAGCCCGGCTTCGGTATCAGCTTCTTCTCCGCTGTCCGTGCCATGGGCCGATGGTTCAGTTTCGGACTCAGCACCATAAAGAAGGGAGTCAGTAAAGTAATTTTCTAACCCCTTGAATGGTTGCTTATCCGCGACCACCGTCTTGACCTCCTCATTAGTGTCGACATATTTCAAACACTGATGGAGGGTGGAGGGAACTATAAGATTACCGTGGATCCATGGGCGACCCAACAGTAAGTTATAGGAAGTCTCCGCATCGATCACATAGCAGGTGACTTCAGACTTCAGATCTCCGAGTTGACACTTCACCCGGATTTTTCCCAACGGTCGTGACCCGCTTGTGTTGAAACCATAGATAACCGTTCCAGTGGAGGCTAACTTGCTGGCGGGAATTCCGAGGTGGTACATCAAACGAAGTGGCATGATACTAACAGCGGAACCCGGATCGACTTGGATCCGGTTAACCATGCTCGAACCGATATATCCAGTAAAATATAACGGTCTATCATGCTTTGAATTCCTGACTTGCATGTCTTCTTTTGTGAAAGCAATGCAAGGAAATTTGGTGGCTGCCAGATTGCAATGCTGCACTGACGATTCTGGCTCTTCAGGAGCTGGCTTGACCTGAGTTAAGAATACTTCAGAATCAGCCAAAGCTTCTTGTAAAGCTTCTCTGGTTTCTTTTGAGAGGCGCAGCAACTCGTACAATGTGATTCTTGCTGGGATATTAGCCAGCTGAGCCATAACGTCGAAACGATATGGTGCGTTCGAGCTTTCCGGTTTGTCTCGTCCAATCGGTCGACTAAAACGAGACTGCTTCGGAATTTGAACCTCTCTGTGTTGAGGTTCTTTTTCTTTTTGCTTAACAACTTTCTGAGGTTTTTCAGCTGCTACTGGTGGAGTTATGGCTACCCCCAGCTCCGTAAGAGTTTTGGCATTTGGATCTGAGGTTTCCGGATACCTATAATGGTACTCGTTTCCACTTCTTGTAGCAAAAACTTCCTGTTCTCCATCAGAAAGTGATAAAGCTGCTATATCCTCATCGTTCTTCTCGGGAATCGCCGAGGCTCCATAGCAGGACTTCTCCTTTCCCTTGCCTTTTGACTTCTTCTTTGATGTGGGTGTCGTCCACTGTTCATCTTCAAGCAAATCCGGATGAACCCAAAGGATTTCGCCGTTGGGGGCTGTGTGAGATACGAGCCCCTTCTGGCGCTGTCCATGAGGGTCATCGTTGATGGTTTGCATCTTGACCTTTGATACTGGCTCGGCTTGAAACCAGGACAAAGGAACCGATCCGAAGCTAATAGAGACCGCGTTTGCGCCTACCTTCTTCTCTTTTGGCTTCGGCGTCACAATACCAACATCAATTAATGTTTGAATTTTATCCTTTAAGACATAACATGTCTTAGTAGGATGGTGGACCCTTCTGTGATATGCACAATACTTTGGGTCATTGATCTTCGTTGCTTCTTCTTGGTTTGTGACCGGTGGAAGCTTGATCTTGTTGTTCTCTAACAAGTATTTGAAGATGACCGGAACTTCATCATCTTTGAAAGAGTATTCCTTTGGGAATCTGGGCTCAGAATTCTTAAACTGCTTCGAAGGCTGTTGATTCTGGTTTGGCGCCAACTGGAAGGATGATTGTTGCGGTTGTTGCGGTGGCTGTTGTGACGTCTGATGTGCGTCCACAGCGGCTACAGACCCTCTTCCTCTGCCTCGAGGGTTAAAGTTCTGCTTTTGATTTTGATTCTGATTATTAGCTGGTGGCAAACCTCGCTCCAAATTCTTTCTCTTGAGGAAGCGTTCAGCTTGTTCACCTCTTACTTTCATCTCTTTCCAAGTTTTAGAGGGAACAACCCCCACCACTTCTAATACATCCAAGGACAGATTATTATGACATGTTTGTAGAATAAATTCCTCAGTGAGTGGATCTCTGTAGTTCACCGCTTTGTCCCGGAATCGTTTGACAAAGACGTCAACCGATTCCCCATCCTTCTGCTTTTCATCCAACAACGTGCCAATTGAGACCTCTGTGTCATCGTCGAAGAAATTGGTGAGGAATAGTTCTTCCATATCCTCCCAGCTAGTGATACTCCCGGGCTTAAGGCGTCGGTACCAATCGAAGGCAGGCCCGCGAAGGGTTCCTACGAATGACCAGAACATCAGGGCTTCGTTCCCGGATATTGCGCCGAGATGCGACTTGAAATAGATCAAGTGCTGAGTTGGTGAACCCCTGCCATCAAAAGGAGTAAAGTTAATCAAATTAAATTTCTGGGGATAAGGAATTAGGTCCCACTCCCTCGGGTACGGGTATGGAATGCCCGTTTTCTTCACTTCCTAAGCCGTCATCAGAGCGTTGACTTTGCTCTCGAGATCATGCATCTTCTTATCCTCTTCCTCACTTTTCTTCAAGTAGATCTGTTGAGGTTGAGTGGATGACTTGGTCGGACCGCTTCCGGAATTGTCTTTATCTGGAGGAGGATCGTCAAAGATAGTCTCATCCTCTTCATTACGCCGGCTGGGTTCCGCCTTCTGGCTCGACTCCGGTTGGTGTTGCTGAACCTGCAAGTCTCGCATCTGCTGCATAGTCAACTCCATTTCGGTTTTGAACTCAGCTCTAATTTCTTCGCGTTGTTTAGCCAACGCTTCCTGCAGGACTTGCCCAACACTGGACGCGGTATCGTCCGATGCAATGGCGGAACAAGTATCTGACATTTCTTCATCTGAAGAGAGCCCCTCGTGCATTCTCTTGTAATCTCGACGTAGGTTGGCTCTTCTTTGCAATCGCAACATCCTTTGAGAAAGACCCTGCTCAACTCTCCCTCCCGGAGATAAATCAGGGTCGGGATTAACTGACTTTTGCTTTCCTTTGTTGGTCATGTTGATAGTGACCTCAGGGAACTCATCTTGTTGGATTGCAGGTTTCTTCTTGTTG
>NW_017973431.1:0-613 GCF_001876935.1 Asparagus officinalis
TGGTTCTTGGCGATCATCCACGTCAAACAAGGCAGGAGTTCGAGAGAGAGATCAGATCTAAGATCCACACAGTTATCCTCCAGATCAAAACTTGGTTTTTGATCCCGAGAAGAGTATCGATTTCGCTTGGTCGATTTCGATTACTAAAGGCTATTATTTCCTTGGTGAAATAGTACCCCCGGCTGTTATTTTCTTCGTGAAATAACACCCGTCATACCGTGTAGATCCGACCGGATCAAGATCGCGCTCCCGAGAAGAGTATCGATTTCGCTTGGTCGATTTCGATTACTAAAGGCTATTATTTCCTTGGTGAAATAGTACCCCCGGCTGTTATTTTCTTCGTGAAATAACACCCGTCATACCGTGTAGATCCGACCGGATCAAGATCGCGCGGTGATCCACGGATTAACCCCGGCGCAGGCGAAGAACCCACAAAAGCGAGAGACCGCAAAACAGGATCTCACGATTCGTTCGACATAAAAGGAAAGTTGTAATTTTCATTTTCTTTTGATTTTATTGTAACCGGATCTTATAAAAAGACTGGATCTTTGTAACCGATAAACTGTTAACAAAGTAATCAATGGAATCATCAACGAAGAAAACAATTTTTCCC
>NW_017973431.1:18680-21379 GCF_001876935.1 Asparagus officinalis
CTTTAAGAACGAATTCTTTAGCTTTTTAGTTTTTCATGTTCTTAAAGATGTTTTTATTTAAGTTTTATAAACAAAATTGAAAACAATTTTATACTTGGTATTTGATTTAAAAAGTTATCATTCATATTTTTTTCATGATTCTCTTTCATAGATTTCATGTTTTCGTCCTTTATGAATTGGTGCAAATTTTATCAAGATTATTTTTCTATAACATCATTCTAGTTAGTACACCTTGTTTTCAATTTTTGAGTTTGAACAATGTGTTTATAGGATCATTTTAAATCACTCGTATGATGACATTATGTGTTTGAGCTTCCGGATCATCTAGTTGTGATTTATAATGTATTCCTTATGTGGTTTGATCAAGCTTTGCAAAACGAATTTCTTCTATTGATCAAACACTTTTTAAATATATACTTTGTTTTTGTATATGTGACGCCCCTGGGTTCACACAAGGCTGCAGTCCAAGGTGAAACCAAGAATGTCAAACCTGCTATGCACCACACCGTGCAATAACATGTTTCACCATCACAATTAACATCTATCTAGTAGAGTCAACAACTGGTGTAGGTACAAAAACAGGCAAAAGTTAATACAAGATATACTGATGAAATGATAATAGTCAAATAAATATCTCATCATCCAACATACAGAAATACATATCATATTAATATCTCATCATCCAACATACAGAAATACATAGTCAATGTTTGAATAGATAACTGGAATACTCAACAAGTCTCAAATACAAATGTCTGACAAAAGGAAATAAGGCACACAGCCTTTACAACTTCTAGAACATGACTCTCAAATGTCTAAGCAAAAATCTACTGTGGAACTCCCAAAAGAAAATATATAACTAAATAGACGGTGGAGGCTAAAATGCATCTCCATCAACCTGTGACTCTCTGGGCTCCTAGCTCGTTACCTGAAAGGGGGAGGGATAACGCGCGTCAAAGCGCTAGCGAGTAACATCACAACCAATCCCAAGGGAACAGGGCTCGTTGTATAAGAAAATACAGATAATATATATAATGGATCTAAAATCATTGATCCTACTAAAGAGGGTTTTAGTATTTAGAAATTTACAACACGAGCATAGGTACGTCGAGCGAAATAATCCAAACAAGGAAACCCTCATGTATATACCTTATATCTCAAATTGTAAACCCCTAATCACCAAACCCGAGGTTCTAATACAGGAACAATAATAAAAGAAATACAACTAATCTCAGAGCATAAGTGCAGTGCTATATCATAGCCTACATGAATATCATGTTAAAATTTGCATAAGTGTCATGTCAAAATCTACATAACCATCATGTCGTGTACTTCTGTGAGAAGGTCATATGCAGGGTTAAGAACTATGTCCGAAACAGGAACTATATATTGTAGTTTCCAAACTCATGGAATAAGTGGCAAATGTCCAACACGAGGACTGAAATGGATTATAGTCCAACACGAGGACTTCTATGGATTATAGTCCAACACGAGGACTGTGAAATGGTAAAAAAATATCACTATGATATATAGTGAAATCTACTTATATCAATCCCCACTCAAATCAGTGTGTAAGTCCCCAATTTATACCCTCAGGTCATCTATCATGCCTGGGTACATAGTAAGACTAAAAACCAAAGTCAGATAATCCAGGCAAACTCTCGAACATGAGTAAAATACTCAAAAATACACAAAACAGGGATTTAGGTCATCTATCATGCCTGGGTACATATTAAGACTAAAAAAAACCAAAGTCAGATAATCCAGGCAAACTCTCGAACATGAGTAAAATACTCAAAAATACACAAAACAGGGATTTGCAACAGACAGTGCGGCGGTCGACCGCACCGGTCGACCGCACTCTGATACNGAACAAGAATTTGATTCTTATGGCAAATAAAAGTTCTAACTTCTCTAAAAATCATTCAGTAGAAGAACAATGCATTTTTAAGTATGTAAACCATATACCCAAAATTTTAAATACAAGAGAAACAAGATTTAAAACGTTTTGATAACAGTAAAAATGATTTAACTCTTGTTTAAGCAAATTTCAGATCTAGGTCTTGTTAAAAATCATTCAGTAGAAGAACAATGCATTTTTAAGTATGTAAACCATATACCCAAAATTCTAAATACAAGAGAAACAAGATTTAAAACGTTTTGATAACAGTAAAAATGATTTAACTCTTGTTTAAGCAAATTTCAGATCTAGGTCTTGTTGATAAAAGTCCTTTGGTGAGCGTTTAAAGTTTGAAAGCATGATTCTCATAACATGTACCATATAGATCTACTATCTCTACAAGAAAATACGATTTTTGGCCCAATAAATTCAATAAAAACTCAAACTTTGCATGAAAACAAAAGGGGGTGGAGTTGGGCGAGAAGTTACTCGCCTCTGGTGAGAAATGAATCCCTAGATCTGCAGGAGGTTGATCCCCTTCGCTTAAATCCAACAATCCCGCTGAAAATCCTCAAGAACTCCTCCTAAATCACCAAGCAAGGAGAATTAGGATTTTAGGGAAGAGAGGGGGGCTAGGGTTTTGGTTTCAGATCTGAGAGAGGCTTTCTCGGGCACATGAGCTTATATACTAACTCACAAACCCGACCCGAAACCCTTTTGAACCCGAACATGAGAAAAACTCTCTGACTGCTGTGCGGTCGACCGCCACGGTCGACCGCGTCGGTCGACCGCGCAGCAG
>NW_017973432.1:0-21373 GCF_001876935.1 Asparagus officinalis
AAGGGACCGAGGCGACCTTTCACAGGAACCTTGGAGGTTGAAGGGTCTGTGTTCATACCTGACCCTACCAGAGGTGCCGGGGTAAGGGGAACAGGATTTGGCCTTGGTGAAGGTTGGGCAGCAACTTCTTTCACTTTAGTCTTAGGCGTTGGATTCGCCTTCATCATCCACATTTGTTTGAGTTTTGGCGGAGTCTTGACCGCCTCCTCTTTTTGCATCTCCTCTGCTTTCTTCAAGAGAGCTCGGGCATGCGCAAGGAGTGCACGGCGCTTCCTGATTCTCTCTTCAAGAGTGGAGCGATTCCTTGTAACACGCACCCACTTGTTTGTTTCTGCTTGAGAGGAGGGGCTGGTTATGTACCTTTGTTGCTCTTGGCGTTGTCTTGCTTTGAGATCTTCGCTGTAGCGGACCCCATCCATAGGCTCCAAAGCCTTGGCCATTTGACGAGCAAGACGTTGACGCCGCCTTTGGAGTGCCCTCTTTGATACAGCTGGAGCGCCTTCAGTAGCCACCTTCTTGGGGGAGGAGCCCAGATCTGCGATCTTGACCACGTTGGGTGACACGGAGTCGCCACGTGGTGCAAGTGCAGCGATGGCTAAGGGATCTTGGGTCTTTGAGCCGAGGGTCCCACGAACGACTCTGGAGGAGGATGCCTTCTTTCGCCTACTTGGAGAGGCGGATCTGGAGGAGGAGGAAGAGAGGTATTCTTCGTACTTCTGCTGGTCGAACTCGTACTCGACCTCTTCGTTCACCCGGATCTTGAGGGCCGGTTGCGTCACGACGGCGTCGGTTGCGATGCCGTTGGCTCCCACTGTGGTCGCCAGTCTGTTTTCGGTGAAAGTTGCTGTTTTCATTGCTTTTGGATCTGTTACAACTTCAATCGTTACAACAAGAATCGATTAAAAAAGTCGATTACAACTTTATCGAAAATAAACACGAGATCCCGTTTTGGTGCGGTCTCGCTTGCGTGGGTCTTTAGCCTGTGACGGGGACGTCAATATCCGTGGACCACCGGTAGGTCAGATCCGTTCCGAGAAAATCGGACAGAGTTTCGTCTATCCGCGAGGGGATTTAGAAACTCTGAACTTCGTCGACCCGCGTGGGATCTAGAAGTTATGAAGCTTATATCTCGGCTAAAGCGAGACACCAGCTCTACTTAGTATCACCGCTAAAGGGCAATACTAAGGAAAAGAAAAGGGGGAAGGAAGAAGACCCTTTTTTGCTGCAGAAGGCTCGAGCACTCCTCACTCCGGCAGGGCTTCGCCTAGGCTCTCTCCAAGAAATCCTCCAAGGCCACCAAAAGAAATCAAGAACCCTTTTTTGCTGCAGAAGGCTCGGGCACTCCTCACTCCGGCAGGGCTTCGCCTAGGCTCTCTCCAAGAAATCCTCCAAGGCCACCAAAAGAAATCAAGTCCACCTTAGGGTTTTGAACCGCGTAGGTTGGCTTTTGTCGTCACGTGTTGACTTTCGTCGTCACGTGTTGACTTTTGTCGCAACGCGCTGTCCGGCGTTGACCTAAGGTTACGCGTTGACCGGCGTCCACCTTAGGGTTTTGAACCGCGTAGGTTGGCTTTTGTCGTCACGTGTTGACTTTCGTCGTCACGTGTTGACTTTTGTCGCAACGCGCTGTCCGGCGTTGACCTAAGGTTACGCGTTGACCGGCGTCCACCTTAGGGTTTTGAACCGCGTAGGTTGGCTTTTGTCGTCACGTGTTGACTTTCGTCGTCACGTGTTGACTTTTGTCGCAACGCGCTGTCCGGCGTTGACCTAAGGTTACGCGTTGACCGGCGTCCACCTTAGGGTTTTGAACCGCGTAGGTTGGCTTTTGTCGTCACGTGTTGACTTTCGTCGTCACGTGTTGACTTTTGTCGCAACGCGCTGTCCGGCGTTGACCTAAGGTTACGCGTTGACCGGCGTCCACCTTAGGGTTTTGAACCGCGTAGGTTGGCTTTTGTCGTCACGTGTTGACTTTCGTCGTCACGTGTTGACTTTTGTCGCAACGCGCTGTCCGGCGTTGACCTAAGGTTACGCGTTGACCGGCGTCCACCTTAGGGTTTTGAACCGCGTAGGTTGGCTTTTGTCGTCACGTGTTGACTTTCGTCGTCACGTGTTGACTTTTGTCGCAACGCGCTGTCCGGCGTTGACCTAAGGTTACGCGTTGACCGGCGTCCACCTTAGGGTTTTGAACCGCGTAGGTTGGCTTTTGTCGTCACGTGTTGACTTTCGTCGTCACGTGTTGACTTTTGTCGCAACGCGCTGTCCGGCGTTGACCTAAGGTTACGCGTTGACCGGCGTCCACCTTAGGGTTTTGAACCGCGTAGGTTGGCTTTTGTCGTCACGTGTTGACTTTCGTCGTCACGTGTTGACTTTTGTCGCAACGCGCTGTCCGGCGTTGACCTAAGGTTACGCGTTGACCGGCGTCCACCTTAGGGTTTTGAACCGCGTAGGTTGGCTTTTGTCGTCACGTGTTGACTTTCGTCGTCACGTGTTGACTTTTGTCGCAACGCGCTGTCCGGCGTTGACCTAAGGTTACGCGTTGACCGGCGTCCACCTTAGGGTTTTGAACCGCGTAGGTTGGCTTTTGTCGTCACGTGTTGACTTTCGTCGTCACGTGTTGACTTTTGTCGCAACGCGCTGTCCGGCGTTGACCTAAGGTTACGCGTTGACCGGCGTCCACCTTAGGGTTTTGAACCGCGTAGGTTGGCTTTTGTCGTCACGTGTTGACTTTCGTCGTCACGTGTTGACTTTTGTCGCAACGCGCTGTCCGGCGTTGACCTAAGGTTACGCGTTGACCGGCGTCCACCTTAGGGTTTTGAACCGCGTAGGTTGGCTTTTGTCGTCACGTGTTGACTTTCGTCGTCACGTGTTGACTTTTGTCGCAACGCGCTGTCCGGCGTTGACCTAAGGTTACGCGTTGACCGGCGTCCACCTTAGGGTTTTGAACCGCGTAGGTTGGCTTTTGTCGTCACGTGTTGACTTTCGTCGTCACGTGTTGACTTTTGTCGCAACGCGCTGTCCGGCGTTGACCTAAGGTTACGCGTTGACCGGCGTCCACCTTAGGGTTTTGAACCGCGTAGGTTGGCTTTTGTCGTCACGTGTTGACTTTCGTCGTCACGTGTTGACTTTTGTCGCAACGCGCTGTCCGGCGTTGACCTAAGGTTACGCGTTGACCGGCGTCCACCTTAGGGTTTTGAACCGCGTAGGTTGGCTTTTGTCGTCACGTGTTGACTTTCGTCGTCACGTGTTGACTTTTGTCGCAACGCGCTGTCCGGCGTTGACCTAAGGTTACGCGTTGACCGGCGTCCACCTTAGGGTTTTGAACCGCGTAGGTTGGCTTTTGTCGTCACGTGTTGACTTTCGTCGTCACGTGTTGACTTTTGTCGCAACGCGCTGTCCGGCGTTGACCTAAGGTTACGCGTTGACCGGCGTCCACCTTAGGGTTTTGAACCGCGTAGGTTGGCTTTTGTCGTCACGTGTTGACTTTCGTCGTCACGTGTTGACTTTTGTCGCAACGCGCTGTCCGGCGTTGACCTAAGGTTACGCGTTGACCGGCGTCCACCTTAGGGTTTTGAACCGCGTAGGTTGGCTTTTGTCGTCACGTGTTGACTTTCGTCGTCACGTGTTGACTTTTGTCGCAACGCGCTGTCCGGCGTTGACCTAAGGTTACGCGTTGACCGGCGTCCACCTTAGGGTTTTGAACCGCGTAGGTTGGCTTTTGTCGTCACGTGTTGACTTTCGTCGTCACGTGTTGACTTTTGTCGCAACGCGCTGTCCGGCGTTGACCTAAGGTTACGCGTTGACCGGCGTCCACCTTAGGGTTTTGAACCGCGTAGGTTGGCTTTTGTCGTCACGTGTTGACTTTCGTCGTCACGTGTTGACTTTTGTCGCAACGCGCTGTCCGGCGTTGACCTAAGGTTACGCGTTGACCGGCGTCCACCTTAGGGTTTTGAACCGCGTAGGTTGGCTTTTGTCGTCACGTGTTGACTTTCGTCGTCACGTGTTGACTTTTGTCGCAACGCGCTGTCCGGCGTTGACCTAAGGTTACGCGTTGACCGGCGTCCACCTTAGGGTTTTGAACCGCGTAGGTTGGCTTTTGTCGTCACGTGTTGACTTTCGTCGTCACGTGTTGACTTTTGTCGCAACGCGCTGTCCGGCGTTGACCTAAGGTTACGCGTTGACCGGCGTCCACCTTAGGGTTTTGAACCGCGTAGGTTGGCTTTTGTCGTCACGTGTTGACTTTCGTCGTCACGTGTTGACTTTTGTCGCAACGCGCTGTCCGGCGTTGACCTAAGGTTACGCGTTGACCGGCGTCCACCTTAGGGTTTTGAACCGCGTAGGTTGGCTTTTGTCGTCACGTGTTGACTTTCGTCGTCACGTGTTGACTTTTGTCGCAACGCGCTGTCCGGCGTTGACCTAAGGTTACGCGTTGACCGGCGTCCACCTTAGGGTTTTGAACCGCGTAGGTTGGCTTTTGTCGTCACGTGTTGACTTTCGTCGTCACGTGTTGACTTTTGTCGCAACGCGCTGTCCGGCGTTGACCTAAGGTTACGCGTTGACCGGCGTCCACCTTAGGGTTTTGAACCGCGTAGGTTGGCTTTTGTCGTCACGTGTTGACTTTCGTCGTCACGTGTTGACTTTTGTCGCAACGCGCTGTCCGGCGTTGACCTAAGGTTACGCGTTGACCGGCGTCCACCTTAGGGTTTTGAACCGCGTAGGTTGGCTTTTGTCGTCACGTGTTGACTTTCGTCGTCACGTGTTGACTTTTGTCGCAACGCGCTGTCCGGCGTTGACCTAAGGTTACGCGTTGACCGGCGTCCACCTTAGGGTTTTGAACCGCGTAGGTTGGCTTTTGTCGTCACGTGTTGACTTTCGTCGTCACGTGTTGACTTTTGTCGCAACGCGCTGTCCGGCGTTGACCTAAGGTTACGCGTTGACCGGCGTCCACCTTAGGGTTTTGAACCGCGTAGGTTGGCTTTTGTCGTCACGTGTTGACTTTCGTCGTCACGTGTTGACTTTTGTCGCAACGCGCTGTCCGGCGTTGACCTAAGGTTACGCGTTGACCGGCGTCCACCTTAGGGTTTTGAACCGCGTAGGTTGGCTTTTGTCGTCACGTGTTGACTTTCGTCGTCACGTGTTGACTTTTGTCGCAACGCGCTGTCCGGCGTTGACCTAAGGTTACGCGTTGACCGGCGTCCACCTTAGGGTTTTGAACCGCGTAGGTTGGCTTTTGTCGTCACGTGTTGACTTTCGTCGTCACGTGTTGACTTTTGTCGCAACGCGCTGTCCGGCGTTGACCTAAGGTTACGCGTTGACCGGCGTCCACCTTAGGGTTTTGAACCGCGTAGGTTGGCTTTTGTCGTCACGTGTTGACTTTCGTCGTCACGTGTTGACTTTTGTCGCAACGCGCTGTCCGGCGTTGACCTAAGGTTACGCGTTGACCGGCGTCCACCTTAGGGTTTTGAACCGCGTAGGTTGGCTTTTGTCGTCACGTGTTGACTTTCGTCGTCACGTGTTGACTTTTGTCGCAACGCGCTGTCCGGCGTTGACCTAAGGTTACGCGTTGACCGGCGTCCACCTTAGGGTTTTGAACCGCGTAGGTTGGCTTTTGTCGTCACGTGTTGACTTTCGTCGTCACGTGTTGACTTTTGTCGCAACGCGCTGTCCGGCGTTGACCTAAGGTTACGCGTTGACCGGCGTCCACCTTAGGGTTTTGAACCGCGTAGGTTGGCTTTTGTCGTCACGTGTTGACTTTCGTCGTCACGTGTTGACTTTTGTCGCAACGCGCTGTCCGGCGTTGACCTAAGGTTACGCGTTGACCGGCGTCCACCTTAGGGTTTTGAACCGCGTAGGTTGGCTTTTGTCGTCACGTGTTGACTTTCGTCGTCACGTGTTGACTTTTGTCGCAACGCGCTGTCCGGCGTTGACCTAAGGTTACGCGTTGACCGGCGTCCACCTTAGGGTTTTGAACCGCGTAGGTTGGCTTTTGTCGTCACGTGTTGACTTTCGTCGTCACGTGTTGACTTTTGTCGCAACGCGCTGTCCGGCGTTGACCTAAGGTTACGCGTTGACCGGCGTCCACCTTAGGGTTTTGAACCGCGTAGGTTGGCTTTTGTCGTCACGTGTTGACTTTCGTCGTCACGTGTTGACTTTTGTCGCAACGCGCTGTCCGGCGTTGACCTAAGGTTACGCGTTGACCGGCGTCCACCTTAGGGTTTTGAACCGCGTAGGTTGGCTCTTGTCATCACGTGTTGATTTTCGTCGCCACGTGTTGACTTTTGACGCAACGCGTTGTCCGGCGTTGACCTAAGGTTACGCGTTGACCGGCGTCCACCTTAGGGTTTTGAACCGCGTGGGTTGGCTCTTGTCATCACGTGTTGATTTTCGTCGCCACGTGTTGATTTTTGACGCAACGCGTTGTCCGGCGTTGACCTAAGGTTACGCGTTGACCGGCGTCCACCTTAGGGTTTTGAACCGCGTAGGTTGACTTGTGGGACTCATCCATATTTTTCAACCGTCGGCGGAGAAAACCAATGTTTGTGGAAACATCGTGGATATGGAAAACAATTCCGGGTACCGGAAAATATCTCGGGGGATCAAAACATCGCGTAGGGGGTTGAAACCCGGGCGAAGCACCCCGGGGTGCCTCGGCAATGCCGAGACACCCTTGGGGGTGTCTCGGCAATGCCGAGACACCCCTAGGGGTGTTTCTCCCCTAGTTTTGTCTTGTTCCTTTTTTTGGCCTCTTGTGCATGGTCCCCCCCTCCTTTATTTTGAATTTCAAGAGAGAACCCCACCCCCAAAACCGAATTCTTTCCCCCCATTTTCGGTTTTCTTTCTTCTTCCTCCCCCTCTTTCCTCCATTGATTTGCTCTTGAGAACCCTTCAATCCCTTAAAAGATTCGGGATTTTGACGGGTACCCATTTGCCGGAATCTTCTCCTCTTTCAAACGAGGGTCTTGGCCTCCATTTCCGAGCCCGAAGGAAAACTCCTTTGACTTGGTAAGTTTTTCTTCACAAACCCCTTATTTTCTTGCAAAGATCATGTCTTTATGCTTGTAATAGATAAGGGTTTATGGATGAAATAAGCATTTGGGGGGTTTTATTGCAAAAACCGAAACTATAGGGGTTTATTTGCAAAATTCGTGGGTCTGAAATTTTGGGGGCTCTTATGCAAACATGAACTGAAATTTGGGAGGCTTGGGTTCGTGTTTGTTTCTTCAAGAAATGGGGGTGCTTTGTGTAAGAGGGTTAAAGAACTGTTTGAGGGGTTTATTTGCAAAACAGTCCCTAAATATTTGGAGGGGCTTATTGTCAAAAGAGCCACGAATTTGGGGCTGAAATCCAAGAAGTTTAAACCCCCGACCCTTGATCGAATTTTTGGTAAAAGCATATGGATGCAAAACCAAAAGTTCATGGAGGGACTTTTATGTAAAATTGACCAAATTCTGCAAAAGGGCTTATTTGCAAAATTTGATCAAAATTATAGGGTACCGGGATGTTCGATGATCAAGTATGATGACCATAACCCGAGTCATACGTGTCCTTGACCTGAATTTGGCCTTGAGCACGAGGGGTATTTTGGGTATTTCACCAAAATTTTCCGCGAAATGACGATTATCGTTTCGCGTGCACGAAATTCGTAGGCTTAATTAGACTTTAACTACAAAATCCTATTTGTTATTAGGATTTCGAGTCCAAGTGCTTAATTTCCCTTCTTCCGATATTTCGTGTATATATATCGTACCTGATGTACTGCTCTTCATTGCAGATTCACGATGTCTCCCCGTCGGTCTCGTCTTTCCGGGAGTCACCCTTGCTCGCAGCATGGCGTGGAGGAGGCTCCTACGACATCATCTCCAGTGACCTCTTGCTTTGGGGGTAAGAATCTTATATATATTTTTTTCTTTTATCCCGGATTGACCTCTCGCGGGTCATGACGGAAGAACCGATACCCCTCCCGCGGGGGTTAAGGTTTCGGACTTGCTTTGCTTAGCCAATTCAAGTCCTCGGTTATATTGGGGCGATCTCGTGTTGCCTTACACCTTATAGGTCGGTATATGTTATCACGGTGTCTACGTGATGACGCATACCGTTCTCCCGGTGTAGGGCACTCGAAATCGAATAATCTCGTCTTGCGTTTATGACATGGATTTTCTGACTCCATCTTTGCTTTGTTGCAGTTGAGTTTCCCGGGGGTAGTCTCCCTCATCATGCCCCTACCGGTTGTAGTAGGGAAGTGTTTTCTTCGGCTTCTGCCAGGCAGATCATCGATCCCCTTCCGCAGTTCGACAGAGATCGCTCAGACGAGTTCTGTCGCTTGATAAAGGATGGAGGGCGTCACTGTTTACGCCAACTTATCACCGATGCTCCTCTCACCGCAGACGCCACTTCTACTGAAGCTTTAAAGAAGCCGGGTTTTCTATTCGGGGATCGCACCGAAGATCCTGCCGCGCTGACTCTTGCTGAGGAGCACTGGCTTACCCTTGACGAGGGAGCTCTTTTATATATCCCCTCTATTCCTCGCCAGTGCTCTTTTACTGACTTGGAGAAACAGGCTGTGGGGCGACAGATGTCCTGGCCTCTTACCAATGCTGTTACACACGTTCAGTGCGGATACATTTCTCATCACAAGAGTCCCGGTTCTCTGGGGTATCAATCCATTTGTGGCCTTCGACCCGGGATCATGGGTCTTGACACTGCACCTCCAGGCGAGGTATCGGCGGCCGCTCTCACCGTGAGGAATCGTTTAGCTCATCTGGGAAGACAATTACCTCGACTGGATTACCGATGTTATGGTTGGGCTTCCTCACTGGCTAAGGGATGGTGGACCCGTTTGACCAGTTATGTTCTGGGACGCTGGGAGAGAGACTTGAAGGGTAGTGGATTATATACGCCCATACGGGCTACTATGTATGGACTTCCCGTTAGCTGCCGTCACTTCTTGGCATTGCTCGAGACATATATGCCTGATAGTAATACCTTCTTGACCAGTGGCGGAGAGCTAGGGTTGGCTCTTCATGAGATGCACCAGGTTTCCGGGCTTTCGATGGGAGATTGCCCGTATCAGGAATACTTCCCTTCTAACCAACAGTTGGAGTGTTTGAAGAAGGATACTCCCGATGTGTATGACACTCTCTGGGACCTCACCTGTCATTATCACACCTGTTTGCTCCAGAGTTCTCCTCCAGCGAAGACGAAGAGGAAGATCAGCTTGAAGCAGTTTGCTGTTTACCTGTTTCCTAACTTGGAGGATGATTCCGAGGAGTCCATACATGAGTTAGGCGTTTTGACCCCTGCCGCTATTAATGAGCTGATGGAGAAGAATGAAACTCATTCTTATACCATTGCTAGTGCCGAGGGGGCTTTTCCGGCCGGGACTAAGTTTCGATCGTTCCTCTATCATGCCCAGAAGTCTATCGATCCTCGGTCTCTGTTAGCTGGCTACCTTGCTCTTTGGCTGAAGAAGTGTGTTGTTCCATATCAGTCTTCAGACGCTCTACCCCTCGAGGTGCTCTTCCCTGCGGTCCAGCTAGCTTATGGGAGGGAGCTTTCTCTGCTTCCAGCGATGGTTGCCAGCATCCATTGCGGGCTTAGGGGTGTAGTTCGTGTTCTTACCCAAGTGGGTTCTAAACCCTCGACTGAGCTTACCTGCCCGAAGGTTGAGCTGCCCTACGCTTATTTGATGGCGTGGTTCGTTCTTCACCGTCCGGACTTGATGTCGGCGCCCAGCGCCGTTGATGTTCCCGTTCCTTTCCTACAGCTGTTGGAGGAGAGTAGATGGGTTGGGAAGAAATTTGAAGATGTACAAAAAGAACTTCGAGTTCGCAGGAACTGGGAGTTCTTCAAATGCTTCCCTCGCTTTTCGGGACGTTATGGCGAGGAGTTGACTGATATGGAGAAACCCCGAACTAACCGGACTGCTCTCGACGTCGGTTGTTTCCGCTGGTTGGTGAACATCCGAGTCGGGTATCTTGTTCTCCGGGTGAAGGACCGCTGCCACATAGAGCCTTACCTTCCCTGCCGTTTCGCACGTCAGTTTGGCTATGACCAACTATACGTTGGGAATCCGAGTCGTAGTTTGCGTGTTGAGGGAGGACTCGTTGACGGCGTACGGGCGTGGTTATGGACCATGGTTGGCTGCACCGGGGCTCAGTTTGCTCTTCCCTCCTATAAACGCAAGCCGATGATTACCTTCCTCAGCTGTAAATGGTTCCTCTCTGCCGATGAATCCATAAGTGTGAGGAGTCTTTCGGAACTAGAATCCGATCACTTGGTTCAATCTGCTATGATGGCTGCTCGCAGGGCTGAGCCTGCTCAGAGACAGAGGAAGAAGTCCACCGGAATTCCCGAAGGGGAGTATGCAGATATAGATACCGACCAAGCAGAACTTGATACAGGTTTGTCATGCTCTTTGATCCTCTTTCTCGACTTCAATTGGTATTGGCGAAAGATCTGGTTCATGAGATGATTCTTGTTGTTTCAGGTGGGGTAGCCGACGACCATGGGTCGCTCGCTTCCCGTCGTGCGAAATCCAAGTTTGGTGGCCAAACTTCGCATGACCGCCCCGTTGGTTCTATGAGGGGTGATCCTTCGAAAAGGAAAAAGATTGCCCATAAACCTCATGTTGATCAGCGCTCCCATGGGGTAGATTCAGGAGGCTTTGCCGACGGGGAGGAAGGTAACATTTTGTTGTACCCACTTTTATTGCTTTAAGATGATTTACCTTCCGGGATCCCTGATCCTGTTTCATAATTCAGGGTTCTTCGAGGAGGGCGAGCTTCCACCAGGTCCGGTATTCTCTGGGGCTGACAACATGGACTGCTTCATGCAGCAGGTGTGCGACGCCCTTCGTGATGGCTCCCTGGGCATTGATCTGAACATCGATCTTGGGCAGGCAGATGGTGTTGATCCCACCGGTTCATTTTCAGATATACCTACATCCGGTGCTGCAGGTGTTGCGACAGAAGGGCCAGACGGGGATGGGGCCTCCCCTATTGCAGATTTCGAAGAGCAGGGATATGTTCCTGCACCGGTCTTCCCGAGACCTGACTCTGGACTGTTAGCCGATATGTTAGCTGAACAAGCTCCCACCGGGACTGTGAGACCACTCTTTGAGAGTGATTCATCCACAGGTATATATCCAATTTCCTCTCTTCTTTGCTTGTCTCAGTCTCCATTTTGACTAATAAAGAAGTGCAACTATATGACCAGGCGCTGTACCTGATTCTGCTATAGCTTCGGGTGTTTTCCCGCCTTCGCCTAATACGACTGACTTGCCCACGAGGGTTGATATACCTTCCATGAGCATTCCTGTCGTTACTTCGGAGCCTGTCGAACCCCAACCCGAGGGGATTTCCGCCGGTATAGGTATACCTCGAATTTCCCTTAGGGTCTTTTCGATTGTATTTAATAGTTTCTTGACCTCCCATACTGCTGCTTGCAGGTTCTCGACCGTCTCTATATGAGCAGGTCCATGCTCTCTTGGCCGATACCAATCCAGATGGGGATGTCTTCCGCACTGACCTCGGCTTCTTTACTGCCTTTTATAACGGCGTGATTGATAAGCTTCTGCACAGAGGGTCTTCTTTTGATCAGTTCAGGCGTTCCTTCTCCCGTCACATGATGATGATGAGGGAAGAGGGATATCCGGATTTGGCCGATTCCTTTACAGCTGATTTCGCTGCCCTGGAGTCAGAGATTCGAGAGCTGAGGGAGTTGAAGGCTGGTGGAGCTCCCTCTTTTGCATCTTCTCAGGTGGAGGATAGGTTGACGCAGTGGCATGAACTGCGATCTTCCGTTGGCAGCGAGCTTCGATCACGTGAGCGCACTGTCGAGCAGCTGATGGCCTCTCTGGCGAGGAAAGACACCAGCAGAGCTGAGTTAGTGAGCTCCTTAGATTCCACTCGTGCAGAGATAGCTAGACTGAAGGAGGCCTTGGAACGCGCCGAAGAATCTGCCGCTACCATTTCTGAGGAACTGGTTGGGTTGGAGCGTTCTCGTGAATGGACACTCGACAGGCTGGGATCAGTGCAGGAGGGGTTGATGAAGCTACGACACGAAGCCGCAGAGGTTCTCAACAGTTCCGAAGATTCTGTCCGAGCTAGCCTGCAGGCGGAGTTCGAGCAGGACTATATGGACAGGCTCTCTGGTTTAGAGTCTCATATTCTTAGCCGTCGGTTGCCTTCGGACTAACGAGCTTTTGTTGTATGCTTTTGACTTGATTTATTAATAGAAAATCCGCATTTGCTTCTTTTGTGTTTTCTCTGTATCTCTTCCGAATGACAGATTTATGGGATTTTTGGCAAACCCCCAGCCATCAACGGGTTTGAGGTGCCTTTACCGATTACCGTTTGAATCGGGCTAGCATGCGGATTGTCGAAATCCGTTCCGCATGTAACGTTGTGCTGAGAGAGTAAACTCTCTGAGGCTTTGTGCTATGATCTTGAATACATAGGCTTCGTCTTTCTCACGGGAATAGACTACCCGGCAACGCGTGTTAGGCGTTGACTTTGGGGTTTTTGGCAAACCCCCAGCCTTCAACGGGTTTGATGTGCCTTTACCGATCACCGTTTGAATCGGGCTAGCATGCGGATTATCGAAATCCGTTCCGTATGTAACGTTGTGCTAAAGGAATGAACTCCCTTAGACTTGCTGCTACGACTTCGAATACGTAGACTTTGCCCTTGTTACGGGAATAGGCTACCCGGCAACACGTGTTAGGTGTTGACTTATCCCTACTTAGGATTCGGGATAAAATTCCCCACGCACCAAGTGCGCGGATTGGAAGTTGAAAGTTGTGTCAAAATAGGAGAGGAAGAATTTTATATTCTATCTCCCGCTGGAAAGGAAACTTGAGGTGGGATTCCCCACCCCCAGTATCTGGAAGGATGAACTGGGAATGGGATCTCCACTCCGAGCACCCGGAATGATGAACTGGGAGTGGGGTCGCCACTCCGAGCATCGGAAAGGTCCGAGGAGAGGAAGAATTTTATATTCTATCTCCCGCTGGAAAGGAAACTTGAGGTGGGATTCCCCACCCCCAGTATCTGGAAGGATGAACTGGGAATGGGATCTCCACTCCGAGCACCCGGAATGATGAACTGGGAGTGGGGTCGCCACTCCGAGCATCGGAAAGGTCCGAGGAGAGGAAGAATTTTATATTCTATCTCCCGGTGGAAAGGAAACTCGAGGTGGCACACCCCCAGAATCCGAAAGGCTCAAACGACCCTAACTGTCGTAAGGTTTGGTCATTTGACTCTGAAGAGGAAGAATTTTATATTCTATCTTCAGCTGGAAAGGAAACTCGAGGTGGCACACCCCCAGAATCCGAAAGGCTCAAACGACCCTAACTGTCGTAAGGTTTGGTCATTTGACTCTGAAGAGGAAGAATTTTATATTCTATCTTCAGAACTGGAGAGGAAGAATTTTATATTCTATCTCCAGCAAAAGAGGGAAACTCGAGGTGGGATCTCCACCTCCAGAATCCGCAGGATGAAACTAGAAGTGGGATCTCCACTCCGAGAATCGGAAAGTTCAAACGACCCTAACTGTCGTAAGGTTTGGTCATTTGAACAAAAGATGACTCGGTCTTAGTCTCGACCAGGGTAAGTTGTGACTAAGCGAGGGTTCGAGATGACCCTAACTGTCGTAAGGTTTGGTCATTCGGGAGTTTGAAAGTGGACCTCTCGTTCATTGAAGGAATCGAGAGGGGACTTTGGCTTTGGTCCTAACTGTCGTAAGGTTTGACCAAGTGGGAAATTTGGAACGATCACAACTACGTGAAAGTTTGACCGCCCGATTTGTGGACCTCTCGTTCGTTGAAGGAATCGAGAGGGGACTTTGGCTTTGGTCCTAACTGTCGTAAGGTTTGACCGAGTGAGGAATGTGTGGCGAAGACTATGAGTAATCGAACACCAATGAAAGTTTTGTGAGGGAAAATTAATCCCTCGAATGATTGGATCTCATCTGATGAGGGTTAGAGTCTGACAAACTAGAACATTCGGGGTTCGAATGTGGACTTCTTGTTCATCTCTCTTATACCGACCAGGTTATCCCTAAGAATACCCCAATGTGGTATTCTTCCGGGAACTTCCCGATACATCAGCTCCTTCTGAAAGGTGCTAAGGATAGTACCTCTTCAGGAATTTGCCATTTATTGGCATCATCAGCCGATCACCATCTTTGGTGACTAGGCGATAGGCGCCGTTTGAGTAGACTGTTTCTACTACGAACGGTCCTTCCCATTTGGGCTCGAACTTGCCCTTCTTCTTGGAGCTCAGGTTCATAGGATGTCTTTCAGTTAAGACCAAATCCCCTTCCTTAAAACTCCTTTGTCGAACCTTTTTGTCGAAGGCTCGAGAAATTCTGGCTTGGTAGAACTCGATATGCTGTTGAGCCTCCAGGCGCTTTTCATCGAGCATCTCGAGTTCTTCGAGGCGCTTTTGATGCTGTTCTTCGGTCGTCATTTGGGTTGTAAGGGCGATCCGAAGAGATGGAATTTGAACTTCCAAAGGGAGAACGGCTTCACATCCATATACTAATGAATACGGGGTTGCACCGGTTGGTGTACGTACCGTGGTACGATAGGCCCATAGTGCTGCACCGAGCTTGTCATCCCAATCTCGCTTGTTACTTTTCACAAGCTTTGACAAAAGTTTTATGATAGTCTTGTTGAAGGCTTCAGCTAATCCATTTGCTGTGGGATTATAAGCCGTTGATGAGATGTCCTGAATTTTGAATTTTTCGCAGAACCTTATGAAGGCGTTGCTGACAAACTGAGGACCATTGTCATGTATGATTCGTCTTGGAACACCATGCCTGTAAATGATGTGGTGCTTGATGAATCCAATGACGTTGCTCGTCTTAACTTCTCTGAGTGGAATTGCTTCAGCCCATTTGGAGAAGTAATCGGTAATCGCCAGGATGAACCGGTCGCCTTTGATCGAAGGGGGATTTATAGGACCAACAATGTCCATTCCCCAAGTCTCGAACGGCCAAGATGTTACCGAGGGATGCAGATGCTCCGGAGGTTGGTGCATATAATTCGCATGTACTTGACACGCATGACACTTCCGGGCATATGTGATTGCTTCGCTCATCATGTGAGGCCAGAAATATCCCATTCTTCTGATGCGATCATAAAGCTTGGGGCCAGGCTCGTGCGCGCCACACTCCCCTTCATGTGCCTCTCTAAGCACTTCTTGGGCTTCTTTGGTTGATAGGCAACGCAATATCAGCCCATCGTACCCCCTGCGGTATAGCGTTCGATTCTCTGTATTGTAGTAGAATCTGGGTGCTCTTCGCCGGATTGACTCTCTTTCCTTCACATCTTCTGGCAAGATTCCATGCAAGACGTAGTCGATGATGGGGAAACGCCAATCTCGTGGTTCGAACTCGATTTGAGTAGCGTGTACCTCTTGAACTTCTTCTTCCTCGGCATCTTCACTGTAAAGCGGCACTAGGAGTTGGTGAGTTCTTACCGTAACAAACTGCTCTGTTTCGGGAGGCTGCGCTAGTGACACGGCCAATGCGGCCAACGCATCTGCATAGGTATTCTGTAGCCGTGGAATATGTTCGATGAAGAATCCTTCAAATGATTCCGCTATCTCCACTGCCATCTTATGGTATGGAATTAAATCCTGACTTCGGACTTCATATTCTCCTTGGACTTGCTTGACTATTAGTTGAGAATCGCCGAAGGCTTCGAGATACTCAACCCCCAGCTCCTTAGCGAAGTTGAGTCCAATAATCAGTGCATTATACTCTGCCACATTATTTGAACATGGCTTGGTTAATGAATAGGCTCGGGGCATCACGTGTTTTCCTGGGGAAACTAAGACCACTCCAACCCCGGAGGAGACCTTAGAACGTCCAGGAGTATCTGTGACAAGAGCTGCTCGAGAGGCGCCATCGAAGTATAAACGCCACACTTGTTGGTGTGAAGTTGCGTTGACCTCGTGGGTTTCATCAGGTAGGTCGTCGTATATCTCGGCAGGATCCGTAGTTGGATTAGCTGCGAGGAGATCGCATATGGCCTGTCCTTTGACCGACTTCTGTTGCTTGAAATGCAAGTCGTATTGGGACAAGAGTAAGGCCCATTTTGCTAACCGCCAGCTCATGGAAGCGGGTTGAGTCATGAATACTCGAACCGGATTAACTTTAGAGATGACGTAAATGGTCTGCCCGACCAGATAATGTCGCATCTTCTGAATGGCGAACACCAAGGCGAGGCATTCCCTCTCAATCATAGGATATCGAGACTCGGCGCCCACCATGGTTCGGCTCAAGTAATACACTGCCTGCTCGTGACCGTTATCGTCATCTTGTGCAAGCAATGCACTTAATGAATGGCTCGTCGCCTTGACATAAATCAAGAACGGTTTGCCCGATTTCGGTGCAACGAGTACGGGAGGTTTTGAGAGATATTCTTTAATGCTCTCGAATGCTTTCTGACAAGCTTCATCCCATACAAATGATACGCCCTTCTTTGCGAGCTTGGAGAATGGCTGGCATTTTCCTGAGAGGTTCGAAATGAACCGACGGATATAAGCCAATCGCCCCTGCAATCCTCTGAGCTCCCTGAGGTTTCTCGGAGGTTGTAATTCATTGATCGCCTTTACCTTATCAGGATCGATGTGGATACCTTTGGTGGTGACGACGAATCCCAGGAATTTTCCACTCGACATTCCGAGGAAAGACTTGGTAGGATTCATCTTCAACTGATGGGCTCGCATTAAGTCGAACATGGTCTTTAAGTCTTTGATGTGATCCTTTTTATCACGACTTTTCACGACCAGATCATCTACGTAGCATTCAACAGTCTTTCGGAGATGATCCTGAAAGATCTTTGACATAGCTCGTTGATATGTAGCACCTGCGTTCTTTAAGCCGAAGGGCATAACTGTGTAACAGAAGACACCGAGGGGCGTTCTGAATGCGGTGTGCTTTTCATCATCCGGATGCATCTTTATCTGGTTATAACCAGAGAAACCATCCATGAAAGACATCCTCTCGAACCCACACGTATTGTCGATGATGACATCCGTGATGGGGAGGGGAAAATCATCTTTTGGGCAAGCAGTGTTGAGATCCCGAAAGTCGATACAAATCCTGACTTTCCCGTTCTTCTTAAGGACTGGGACAATATTGGCTAGCCATTCTGGATGTTGCTCCTCTCGAACGAAGCCCGAGTCAATAAGCTTCTTGACCTCGGATTCGATCGCCTCCATCATTTGCGGACGAAACCGTCTTTGTTGTTGTTTGACTGGTTTGGCATCCATCTTGATATTGAGACGATGTACTGCTACGTTCGGGTCGAGTCCTGGCATGTCTTCATAATTCCAGGCGAACACGTCAATGTACTCCTTGATAAGAGAGATTAACTCTTCTTTCTCATCGGGTAGAAGACTATCGCTAATGAATATCGGTTTAGGATTTTCCTCAGTTCCCATATTCACCTGGAGTACTTGATCTTCGGTAGGAGGCTCTCTTTGCTCGAACCTATCACCATACTGCATGTTTAGGTGGTGAACCCAAGGATCTTCCCATGTTGGCATCTGGTCGTCTTCCTCTATTGCGGTAGGATCGACCGTGACCATATTTGACATCAACCTTTTGAACGTCTCGCCAAGGCTAGTGTCGGAACCCCCAGCCGAAGAGTCGGAAGAGTATCCGTTTCTAGCCTTGTTAGCGATCTGATCAATGATTTGCCAGCAACATTCGTCGTCGGACGAGGAGACGTAGCCGAGACCTCTTTTATAGCGATAATAATCGTCGGGTTTTCCCTTCGGTACATAGGCCATTCGAGGTGGAACTCGTGGGCCTCGACCAAAGAAAAGACCTTCTCCGAGTGTGAAGTCATACCCATACTTTTCCATCATATCGCGCGCTTTTGCGTCATATCTGAATAGATGAGGAGCAGGTTTATCTTCATCTTCTTCTTCTTCTAAGAAGTGATCGGGTGTCGGAGCTTCTTTTCCTTTGCCGTAGACGACTTCTTTTCCACTCCATTTTCCCGCGGGGATGACAAGCGTCGCTCCGCATGGATCTTGTACCTGCTTTTTCGTCAGACAAAATGACTGAAGAGGCATATGCAGGTCAGGATTATCACAAAGCTCTTTAGTGACGTCATCAAGACACATCGAATACTCTAAATCATCGTTTATTGATAGTTCCTCGGCAAGTTGCCAATTACAACTATTCTCCGATGATTCTTCATCATCAAGATTGATTACAATGGGTACAATGTCATTAAGTACAAAACCACCATCGTAATCAAGCCCAGTTTCGGTATCAGCTTCATCTCCGCTGTCCGTTCCTTGGGCCGGTGATTCAGTATCGGATTCAGCGCCGTATAGAAGGGAATCGGTGAAATAGTTTTCCAATCCCTTAAACGGTTGCTTATCCGCGACCACCGTCTTGACTTCATTATTCAAGTCTATGTACTTGAGGCATTGATGCAGAGTTGACGGAACTATAAGGTTACCGTGGATCCAAGGTCGACCCAACAGCAAATTATAGGACGTTTCTGCATCAATTACATAACAAGTAACTTCCGATTTTAAATCTCCGATCTGGCACTTGATTCGGATCTTCCCCAAGGGTCTAGACCCGCTGGTGTTGAATCCATAAATCGTAGTGCCAGTGGAGGCTAATTTACTCGTCGGGATTCCGAGATGATGCATCAATCGGAATGGCATTATGCTAACAGCGGAACCCGGATCAACTTGGATCCGGTTGACCATGCTGGAGCCAATGTGCCCGGTGAAGTACAAGGGCCGATCATGTTTTGAGTTCTTTGTTTGCATATCCTCTTTAGTGAAGGAGATGCATGGGAAATGATGCGCCGCTAGGTTGCAATGCTGAGCTGATGGCTCTGGCCCTTCAGGGGATGGCTTGATCCGAGTTAGAAAAGCTTCAGAGTCACTCAAGGCCTCTTGCAGCGCTTTCCTTGTATCCTTGGATAGGCGCAATAACTCGTAAAGGGTTATCCTAGCCGGGATATTGGCTAATTGCGCCATGATGTCGAAATGAGGTGGAGAGCTCGCATTCCCCGGTTTGTCTCTTCCAATCGGATGATTGAATCGAGACTGCCTCGGGTTTTGGGCTTCTTGGCGTAAAGGCTCTTTTCCCTTCTCCTTCTGCTGGACTTTTTCCGTGGCCACAGGCGTAGGGGGAACTGCTACAATACCCAGTTCTGACAATGTCTTGGAAGGGGGAGTTTTGGTACCCAATTGCTCGGAAGCATCTGGGTATTTGTAGTGGTACTCATTCCCACTCCGAGTTGCAAAGGCCTCCTGTTCATCTTCAGAAAGCGGGAAGGCGGGGATTTCTTCATCGTCTCTTCCTGGAATAGCGGACACCCCATAACAAGATCTGCCTTTCCCTTTTGATTTCTTCTTGGAAGAGGTCCCAGTCCACTGTTCGTCTCCGATCAGATCTGGATGAACCCAAAGAATCTCGCCATTAGGGGCTGTGTGTGGCACGAGTCCTTTCTGGCGCTGCTTGTGAGGATCATCGTTCACCGTCTTCACCGCTGCTTTTATCACCGGCTCAAGCTGGAACTGGCTCACGGGAAAGGAGCCGAAGCCAATCGTGACTGCATTCGCACCCACTTTCTTCTCCTTCGGCTGCTTCATTGTGATGACTCCGACGTCGATGAGAGCCTGGATCTTGTCCTTAAGAGCATAGCATACCTTGGTGGGGTGGTGCACCGCTCTGTGGAATGCACAGTACTTCGGATCATTAATCCTCTTGGCATCTTCCTGATCCTGAACTGGAGGCAATTTGATTTTATTATTCTCCACGAGGTATTTGAAGATCCCAGGAACTTCGTCCTCTCTGAATGAATAAACTTTCGGGAACTTTGGCTCCGAAGCTTTCGGCCTCGGGGTTTGTTGTTGCCACCTTGGTTGTTGAGGTGCCTTTTGCTGCTGCTGCTGCTGCGGTTGCGCTTGCACCTCGAACGTTTGATTTGCGTTCACGGCGTTCGCATGCGCTTTTCCTTTACCCCTAGGGGTGAAGTTCGGTTGCGGAGCGTTATTTGGTATTTGGCCCCTTTCCGCCTTCTTCCTTTTGATGAATCGTTCGGCTCTTTCCCCTCGCACCTTCAGGTCCTTCCAGGTCTTTGATGGCGCCGTTCCCATAGATTCAAGGATATCCAAGGTAAGATTGTTGTGACAGGTCTCGAGGATGAAATCCTCGCTGACCGGGTCCCTGCAATTCATCGCTTTATTTCGAAACCTTTTCACAAAGTTTTCGACTGTCTCACCATTTTTCTGTTTCTCCTCAAACAGAGTGCTGATCGAGACCTCAGTGTCATCATCAAAGAAGTTCGTCAAGAACATGTCTTCCATGTCGTCCCAACTGCCGATGCTCCCCGGCTTGAGGCGACGATACCAATCGAAGGCCGCTCCGCGAAGAGTGCCAACGAATGACCGTACCATCAAGGGTTCGTTGCCGGAGATTGTTCCTAGGTGAGACTTGAAATAGATTAAATGTTGGGTAGGGGAACCCTTTCCATCAAACGGCGTAAAGTTAATGAGATTGAACTTTGCCGGATATGGAATTGATTCCCACTCCCTCGGATATGGACACGGTATACCTGACCTTTTTACCTCTTGAGCATTCATCAATGCATTGATTTTGCTCTCCAAGTCTTTCATCTTTTTGTCTTCACTCGTTTCTATTTTCGAGTGGTTTTGGGGAGAGGTAATGTGGTCTTCTTTGGCATTATCATCTACCGGACCACTTCCGTTGTCGTTGTTGACAGGGGGAATGATGACATTATTCCCTTCCCGTTCATTCTCTTCTTGGTTCTGATGATTGGATCGAGTGGGCTCCTCTTGATGAGTTGTCAAAGCTGCGAGTTGCTGATCGTGCATCTCCCTCATCCGCTGTAGGGTCATTTCCATCTCGAATTTGAAGGCTTCTTTCTGCCGAGCTAGGGCGTCTTCAAGCATCTTGTTCATTTGTTCGGCACTGATCATGAGTACCTCGCGGGGTTGTCCTTCGCTAGATACTGTGTTGTCCGAAGCAATCGCGGAGCCGGCATCTGATGCTTCGTCTTCTGATGGTAATCTCGTCCGAACCCTACCATAAGTCCCTCGTGTAATGGTTCCGGACTGTAGGTGAGTTAGATACCAGGGTACCAACGGGATTGACTCGGGATTGTCCCCTGTCGATGCTCCTTTGCTGGCCATGTTGATGGTGACCTTCGGGAATTCTCTGTCTTTGACTATCCTTCTTCTTCGCTGGAAACGCCTAGGCTTAGCTTCCGACGTTCCGGTGGAAATTCTGTCAAATGCTGAAATTCTCCTTGGGGTTTGAGCACAGGAGCATTCTGACAGCACTGCCTTGATTATGTTGGCGCACG
>NW_017973433.1:0-8317 GCF_001876935.1 Asparagus officinalis
AAAAAGTTGTAACTCAAGATGACAATTATCTCATTAATGAAGAAAGCTACGGTTTTTCCCGCGAACACCCGTCACTTCGGATCGCACTCGCAACTGAGATGACGATAGAAGAACAGCATCAAAAACGTCTCGAAGAACTCGAGAGGTTGGATGAAAAGCGCTTGGGAGCTCAACGACAAATTGAGTTTTATCAAGCCCGAATATCCAGGGCTTTTAACAAAAGAGTCCGACAGAGCTGCTCGCCGACCAATAATTCTCACCTCCAAGAAGAAAGGTAAATTCGAACCCAAATGGGAAGGACCGTTTGTAATAGACACAGTCTATTCAAACGGCGCATATCGCCTGATTACTCAAGAGGGCGCCAGGCAATTAATGCCAATAAATGGGAAGTTCCTGAAAAAGTACTATCCTTAGTACCTTCAGGATAACTCATTTATCGGGAAGTTCCTTGAAGAATATTACACTTAATATTCTAGAGGATAACCCAAAATCATTTTCACCACCAAAATCCCTCACTGATCAATTTCAATTGACAGTGAGTCCACCAAAAATGTTTTTCTGGCCCTCTTGATTCTTTCCATGAACAAGAGGTCCACTTTCAGTTCGGAGTCCCCTTTCGATAAACGAAAGAACTCCTTCCCTTTTTCTCTTTGGTTAAACCTTTTTCATGGTTATAACCGGAGTTGAAAATTTCACTTCGATAAACGAAGAACTCATCTTCGGATTAGATAACCAGTCCTATAAAAGGTAACTTTATCTACATCTTCCAGACTCTCGGAGTGGACACCCCACTTCTAGTTTCTTCTTCGCTGGAAATAGAATATAAAATTCTTCCTTTCCAGAATCAAGGAATAGAATATAAAATTCTTCCTTCCTTGTATTCGGGTTCGCCTTCACCCTAAAAGAAGACCGGGAAATAGAATATAAAATTCTTCCTTTCCCGCACCGCTCTTTCCAAAATTTGTCAATTTAGGATTCATCCTAGGAAGTTTATCCCGAATCCTAAGCAGGGATAAGTCTGCGCCTAACACGCGCTGCCGGTTTAGTCTTTTTCCGCACAAAAAGACACCAGAGTCTGATTCTGGGGTATTTTATCCTGAAACCTAAGCAAGGATAAGTCTGCGCTTAACCCGCGCTGCCGGTTAGTTCTTAACCGTTAAAAAGAACACCCGTCCACATATTCAACATTGTGGCAGGTCGTCATTAATAACACCAAAATCCATGCCTTACACGCATGGGGAATTTCATCCTGAATCCTAAGAAAGGATATGCCGACGCCTAACACGCGTCGCCGGTTTAGTCTTTCGCCGTAGAAAAAAACACCAGAATACCAGTCTGGGGTATTTTATCCCGAAACCTAAGTAGGGATAAAGTCAACACCTAACACGTGTTGCCGGGTAGCCTATTCCCGTAACAATGGCGAAGTCTATGTATTCGACATCATAGCACGAAGTCTAAGGGAGTTCATTCCCTTAGCACAACGTTACATGCGGAACGGATTCCGATAATCCGCATGCTAGCCCGACTCAAACGGTAGTCGGTAAAGGCTAATCAAACCCGTTGAAGGCTGGGGGTTAGCCAAAAATCCTAAAGTCAACACCTAACACGTGTCGCCGGGTAGCCTATTCCCGTAACAATGGCGAAGTCTATGTATTCGACATCATAGCACGAAGTCTAAGGGAGTTCATTCCCTTAGCACAACGTTACATGCGGAACGGATTCCGATAATCCGCATGCTAGCCCGACTCAAACGGTAGTCGGTAAAGGCTAATCAAACCCGTTGAAGGCTGGGGGTTAGCCAAAAATCCTAAAGTCAACACCTAACACGTGTCGCCGGGTAGCCTATTCCCGTAACAATGGCGAAGTCTATGTATTCGACATCATAGCACGAAGTCTAAGGGAGTTCATTCCCTTAGCACAACGTTACATGCGGAACGGATTCCGATAATCCGCATGCTAGCCCGACTCAAACGGTAGTCGGTAAAGGCTAATCAAACCCGTTGAAGGCTGGGGGTTTGCCAAAAATCCTATGAGTATTATGGTCAATCATGTCAAACGTGATGAGGAATCATAATAAAGATAAAGATAAAAACCAATTCCACTAAAGAGAATCAAATGTCAAGGTTTTCAGCAAATAAAATCATACATCAAGCCCATGGCTAAGAATCTGCTGACTGAATTCAGATAACTTCTCGTCATAAGAGCGTCTAAGCTCCTCCTGCAACTCAGCTCTAACAGACTCTTCGTTCGCAGCTAAAGTCCTCACAGCATCCTCCTCTGTCTCAGCCAGTCTCTGCTTCAAGGACTTCAGCTCATCAGATAAAGCAGCATTTGCTTGCTGATTCTGCATCTTTGTGTCTTCCTTCTCACGGAGTTCTCGTCGGAGCTGATCTATCTGAGAATCAAGCTCCTCGAGGAAAGAAGATCTAGTGGCGAAATCAGCCTCAACTCGATCTATGCGGTCCCGCTGCACCTGAATCTCGAGCTCAGCAACCATCCGAGTACTGCGCCATGTCTGTAAGCGAGCATCCAACTCGGCAGCAACGAATGAAGAGGCACCTGTATCCCGGAGCTCATGAAACATCTGAAGCTCACGCTCTAAGCGATCAAGGTCATCAACCATAGCCGTCGCTAGATCCGGACATCCTATGTCCCTAATCAAGTTTATCTTGGAATCGAGGTAGGGCTTAAATTGGCGAAGAGAAAGTCCGTCGTGGAGGAGTTTGCCAATTATAACAGTCAGGGAGGAGAAATAAGAGCGGACTTCTACGCTGATGATGATCTTCTCAGGGTCATCCCCTGATAACAACTCCTTAACGAGGATATGAAGCTGAGAAGGAAGCCCTACACAAAGAAGAGAAGTTCGTCAAAAGCCTCAATGAGGAAATGAACGGCATCGCTCAGCTAATTAAATTATACCTCCTTCCCCTCGAGTCACTGGGGGTGATGGAGATGTAACAACTGTAGCTGCATCGACTGGTGGAGTTGGTCGCACAGCCGGCTCAACATGGTCTTTCTCAACAAAAGCTCCTGTCAAATTCAAAACAGAATTCGCAGAGGCGTTACATTATAGCTGCATTAGTCAAGGTCGACTAGTCCTATAATCAACTCAGCAGGAGGCACATACCTTCAAAGGAACCATCCTCAGGATTGTTAGCAAATGCGGACTCAGGAAACATGTCTCCAGGTAGCTGGTCATCAATCTGAGGTGAGCTATATATGTAGTGCATCATAGGAGTGTCCGCAAACAGGCTTCCCTCGTCAAAATCGTCGATGGAGAAATCTGACATAAAAGAATATAAGTGCCAAAGAATAATGAAGAGACTACAACTAATGGAAATGAGTTACCTCTCACGGGTGCATCAGCCTCTTCGTTTCCAAGGTTCGCCTCCTGCAAATTATCTGAAGGAGCAAGGAGTAGAGGACAGTTAGAGGATACACAAATTCATTAATGTATTATCTAAAGAAATACGCTGTCAGTGATAGATGTACCTTGACTCACAGAATCTGGTCCTACACTGATCTCCTCCCTAATGTCAGCAACCCCTGTAGACTTCTCTACAGGGGGTAGTGGGTCAGACTCATCGGGAGATAAGGGAACAGGATCGGGACTCATCTCATCCTCCCCACGCACTCCTATATAGAAATGGAAAAGCATGAGTCAATGTTCAGAATAACCAAGAAAATGGTTCAAAGAGTAGACGTTACCTCTGTCACTAATAGGGTCATCTCCAGCCAGATCCATGTCAGATGCTCGTGAAGCTACACGAGGTTTGCGGGCCAATCTCTTCCGCCTAGCAATAGGGATCGAAGGTCTCGCCTGAGGAGGAGGACGGAAATCTTCATCCTGATCAACTGTGGTATCTGGAACATCAAACCATAGTCAGTTTCAACACTTCTGGAAGATAGAAGAAAAAGATGAAGTGCAAACCTCGCTCGGAAAAGTCATCGTAATCTTCGGGATCCCCGCCCGAAGCCTCGTCTGTGGAATGGAATGTCCTCTGTCCCTCTTCGTCAATCCGACGAGTCTTGTTCCGTATCCTCTGTGCCCGGGCGTTTTCCCGAATCCTGCGGGAATCAACCTGGGAAGCTGCCTCAGCCTCTAACTCTGCGATTGGCTTCACAGGGATAGTCTTGTTGGCTGCTAACAACCATTTGCAGCTCAAGAAAGTAAGGTTCAACTGCCGGTCAGCACTCGGGAGACTAAATCTAACACCAGTACAGCCAGTCACGGTCCACAACCAAGCGCGGAGACCGTCTATCAAACCACTATGAGTACGAAGCTGCTGACGAGGATTCCCAATGTAAAGCTGGTCATAGCCAAACTGGCGAGCGAATCGGCACGGTAGATATGGTTCGATGAAGCACTGATCCCTCACCCGGAAAGTCAGATAGCCGGGCCTAATATTCACTAGCCAGTTGAAGCAGCCGATGTCTAAATAAGTCCGGTACTCTCTAGGCCTCTCATCATCTATCAAGCATTCACCATATCGACCGGAGAACTGCGGAAAACAAGTAGAGAATGCCCAACACTTATGGACCTGCAACTGCTGTCTGACATCAGAAAATCCGCGGCCCTCCCACCTGCCATTCTCAAGCAACTGTAGCAGGGGAACAGAATGGTCTGTGGCGTTCGGCACCGACATCATATCCGAGCGATGAAGGACAAACCAGGCCATCAGATAAGCGTACGGGAGCTCCACCTTAAGCGTGGGAATCTGACCTGGTAAATCGGTCTCCTTCCGTGTGAACGCACTGGAAAGCTGTCGAAGTCCTCGGTGAATATTAGCCACCATCACCGGAAGAAGTGAGAGTTCCTTCTTATAGGCGAGCTGAACTGCTGGGTAAAGTACCTCCAAGGGCAAGGCGTCGCCAGACTGATATGGAACCACGCACTTTTTCAACCAGATAGCAAGAAAGCCAGCAAGAAGTGTCATTGGTCGAATTGGTGCGGTAGCGTGCCACAAGAATGACTTGAACTTGGTCTTCGCAGGAAAGCCACCCTCAGGACCGCCGGTGGTGTAAGATTGAGCGCCGATCTTCTTCAGTAGACTGTTCACCTCTGAAGGAGTGAATGGGGCCAGCTCACAAATATCCTCGCCATGAGTGCTCTCCAGATTCTTGAACAAGTAGTTCGCAAATTGTTTCAGACTCACACATACCTTGGTCCTCTTTGCTAAGGGCTCCGACTGTGCCAAAGCAATATGGTAATGACAAGTGAGGTCCCATAGAGTCTCATAACGGTCAGGCATGCGATCTTTTAATTGGCTCAACTCATGACTGGAAGGAAAGTACTCCTGGTATAGCATCTGTCCCATGGACAAGCCAGAAATCCTGTGCATCTCGTGAAGAGCCAAGCCTAACTCCCCCTGCCGGGTCAGAAAAGTGTTCGAGTCTGGATTATATAGCTCGAACAAAGCACAGAAATGTCTCAAACTGATAGGCAAGCCATACACGGTGGCACGAACGGCTGCATACAAACCGCAAGCATGCAACTCCTCGCCCCATCGGCTCAAGACGTATGTCGTCATGCGGCTCCACCAAGACTTGTCCGAAGAGTGGACCCAACCGTAAAACCTGTGACGTGTCGCTGGCATCTCCCGTCCCAGAACAGCGAGACGATTCCTCAAGGTGGAAGCGGTAGCAAGGAACTCGTTACGTGGTGGTTCGTCCAGCCCCAATACACCAGGACGCAATCCGGTAACACGACTTCTGCACGAACCAGGAACCGCCGAATGAGTGATATAGCCGCAATGGACACTCATATGATCCTCTGTCAAGCGCCACGACATCTCCCGTGTCACAGCCTGACATCTGAGCTCAGTCAATGAACGATGCCGAGGAATCTCCGGCAAGTATATGAAGCCATTGCCGGTCTTGTGAAGCCAATGCTCAGCACCAATGAATACGGCTTCTGGGTCATCGACAGAATCACCAAATAGGAAATCGCTCTTTCGAAGAGGCTGAGTAGAGCTGGCGTCCTTCACAAAAGGCGCATCTGTGATTAGCTGGCGAATAGCTCGATGACCACCTTCCCTCACCACTTGGGCAACCTCAGTCGACGTGTCCGAAGCAAACTGAGGGGTAGCTGGAATAGGGGAAGGATCGTTGGAGTTCGAATAATGCTCGCCACGCCGTCCATATATTGCGTGGGACGGGAATGATCCAGAAGGGTACCCCACTGCAAAATAGACAGTTAAACACTGGTTAGTCTCGATTATAAAAGGAAATTGAACTCATCTTACAAATAGCTAAGATAGAGTCATTGCCTTATAAAGGGTGAGACGATTTGGCCACATTGTGCAATCACAAAACAGGGTATGTCGACAACATATCCCTGCCTTATAAAACGCAATGTAGTGTCAAATCGCCCCCTTTAATTTTGAGATATGGTTTTGACCAAGCAAAACATATCTTTGAAGCGTCGATCCTCACCAAGGAGAATCAAGGCTCTTCCCGATTGCCTCGCCAAGGAGAACAACGTGGGGTTTAAAAAAGGGTCAATTTACAAATTTATAAGAAAAAAGGGTTTATTTGCAAAAAGTAGCTCACCAGCATAAGAGGGAGGCGCGCCATCAACCGACATGGCAGGGGAACGACCTCTCGAGGCGCGAGACATGACGGCCTGCAAAATAACTCAAAGGGTTAGATTCAAAAAATAATTTCAGCCCTAATTTTTGCATAAAAACCCCTCAAAATTGCATTTTTACCCCCCTGAAAGATTAGCTCGAGGCATCAAATCACACCCTCAACCCTCACATATAACCCCACAAATGCATGAATTAAATTGAGCATGAAAAAGATCCAAATTGTGGAAGATTTACCTGAAGAAAGGCTCGAGATCCAACGAAGATGAGACCTTTTAGGAAACTTTCACCACGTGCTCGAGGGGTCTGAGAGGAATTCTAAAAAATGATTTTTTGAAGGATCTCTCAGTCAAAGATCAAAAGGAAACCCAGATCTCGGATAAATATCAAAGTTTCGAGGAGAAAAGACGCTCGAGGGAAGAGAAAACTCAAAAAGGAGGAAGAGGGGGGGGCCGGCCCTAGAAGAGAGGAGGAAGAGAAGAAAAAAGAAGCCAAAAAACCCTCTTTTATAGCCTTAAACCAGATCTGGCTGAACCAGACCAGACCAGACTGAACCAGACCAAGCCAAATTGGACCAGACTGAGCCAGAATGAGCCAAATTGAGCCAGAATGAGCCCAATTGAACCAGATTGAACCTGGCTGGACTAGACCAGACCAGAGTGAGCCAGAATAGGCCAGATTGAACCAGATTGAGTTAGATTGGACCAGTTTGGGTCAATTTCGAACCAGTTTGAACCAAATTCGAACCAGAATTCAAATTGGAGCTAAATTAAGCATCGAAACGAATTCAGATCAATCAATGGTTCGATCCCTCACCTAGTTAACCCCTCTCCCACATATTGGGAAGGGTCAGAAAGATTTTGAGCCCAAATACTGCCTTTTTTGAGACATCTTTGGACCGGTTCTGATCATTTGAGCACGGAAATACTCCAATAAGGTATACGAGTATAAACTATTTCCTATTGTTGTTGAGAAGTTCCTGGAGAATATTTTTCTAAAAATATTCTTAAGGATAACTCAATAACACGACGTCGGACAACGTGTCACAAGTGAGGATTCAACACCGACAATCGAGCGTTAGTTGCACGTCGAACCAACCAACACGAGTTAAAGATTGAAAAAATCAGGAATCGACTTCAAAGTTCAAATTCCAACAACGGTCAGACAATAAATGCAGCACCGGAACCCCTACAGGCATTCTACAAAGCACTGAATGGCCCGAAGGATTGAAGGAATACAGAACAAAAGTCATTTCCAGGTCCCGTTACACCGACAAAGGGTAGGGGCAATCATATCCAAAGCATTCCAGACTCTTCTATAAAAGAACGAGGCTGAAAAGCTTTGGAGGGGGTATCTGTAGGCGTATAAAACTGCTTATAGGTCCCTTGACACAGCTCGGCGCGATGATTCGACAAATCGACGAACGTTCAAGCAACGAAACGAACTAAAGAGGCTACAAAGCTAACGAACTGCATGTGAACAACGTTAGTGGTTCGGGGAGTCGACGGGTCTTCCAACAAAGTGGATTTGAACTCAAACACCGACTGAGTTTACTGCCAAATCCGGAATCAAGTCAACAAATCAACAAAACAACCGAACAACGGACAAAACAACCGGAAACAACGGAAAACGACAAAACCAGCGCACCTGGGGGAACTCGGCCCGAACCGAACCACCCTAAGGTGGCTCGGCCCAAGCCGAGCCACCCTAGGGTGGCTCGGGGGCCGAGC
>NW_017973433.1:20173-21372 GCF_001876935.1 Asparagus officinalis
ACCAGGGCAGCTACGCGCACCAACTTGCGCATTGAAGTCCAGGAGCCCGCCGAGAACTCACACCCAAAAAGGCATGTTTCGAGGCGCGTGACTTTCGAAAGCCCTAAGAAAGCAATTCCTCCTCAGAAGGAAACATTATCGTCTGATGACGATAGTGTTATACCTGAGAAGTCGTGCCAACACACGATGGGTTACTCCGATCGTCAAGCAGACGAGTTGTACTATCGTGCTGGGGGTACGAATGTTTCCGACGAAGAAGAACGGTGGCTGAAGAGGGAGAATTTCCTAGGGTCCACCAATATGACCAGCAGAGGGACATCGGCGCGAGATAATCTCGAGTCAATTCTGAAAGCATCTCGGCCTAGAACCCGTCTGCAGTCCGGAACCATTAAGTGAACAACCTATGGTAGGGTTCGGACAAGACTCCCTTCAGAGGATGAAGAATCTGATGCCGGCTCCGCGGTCGCATCAGATAATACGGTATCCAGCGAGGGACAACCCCGCGAGGCACTTATGATAAGTGCGGAGCAAGTGGCCAAAATGCTTGAAGACGCCTTAGCTAAGCAACATGAAACCTTCTGGTTCGAAATGCAGATGGCCATGCAAAACATGCGAGAAATGCATGACCAACAAATTCAAGCATTGACGAACCAGCAAGGCGAGCCAAGGCGTCGTAACCCGGTGAATCTGGAAGACGAAGACACTAATGAGACGCATAATAATCCTCCCGTCAATGCAGGGGGTGGTAACGAGAATGTCAACGCAGACTCAAGTGAAAACTTGAAAATTAAAAATCTCGAGAGCAAAATCAACACGTTGATTTCCGCTCAAGAAACGAAGAAAACAGGCATTCCTTGTCCATACCCAAGAGAGTGGGAATCAATTCCATATCCGGCGAAGTTCAACCTAATTAACTTCACGCCGTGTTTAATGGGATGGGTTCCCCCACACAATATTTGATTTACTTTAAATCACACTTGGGAGTAATCTCCGGCAATGAGCCTCTGATGGTGCGGTCATTCGTCGGCACTCTTCGCGGAGCCGCCTTCGATTGGTATCGCCGCCTCAAGCCAGGTAGCGTAAATAGTTGAGATGACATGGAGACCAAATTCCTCACCAATTTCTTCGATGACGACACCGAGATATCTATCGGATCGTTGCTGGACGAGAAACAGAAGGACGGGGAATTAGTCGACACC
>NW_017973434.1:0-4430 GCF_001876935.1 Asparagus officinalis
GGGATCTCCACCCCCAGAATCCGAAAAGATGAAACTAGGAGTGGGACCTCCACTCCGAGAATCAAAAAAATTGGATAATCCTAACTGTCAGAAGGTCTGATTACCGAACTAAAGGCGAATTTCTCGTTTATCGAGAGTGGATTATGGTTTTGACCCTAACTGTAGGAAGGTTTGGCCAAACAGGAGTTTGAGGTGACCCTAACTGTAGGAAGGTTTGATCACTCGATTTGAAAGTGGACCTCTCGTTCATTGGAGGAATCGAGAGGGGATTTTGACTGTGGTCCTAACTGTAAGAAGGTGGCCAAACAGGAGTTTGAGGTGACCCTAACTGTAGGAAGGTTTGATCACTCGATTTTGAAAGTGGACCTCTCGTTCATTGGAGGAATCGAGAGGGGATTTTGACTGTGGTCCTAACTGTAAGAAGGTTTGACCAATGGTGGGTTTTATGTCCAGACTCTAACAGAGAGAGTGTTGAGTGCACAGACACGGTGAGAATTTGAATGGGAGTTCTTATTCATTACATTGCTGTGGTTTTGGGAACTTCCCGTTACATAAATCGTCCACCCCCAGTTTCCTCTGCGGAACTGGTTCGGACATTATTATCAGTTACTTAACCGGGTTATCCTTAAGAATATTAGCTTAATATTCTCCAGGAACTTCCCGTCAAAAGTGGGGAAACAGTTTAGACTCATATACCTATTGGAGTATCAGGGAGTAGTTTAACCTCTTATACCGGTCGGAGGATTGAGAAACAGTTTATACTCGTATACTCTTTGGAGTTTTGCCGTTCTCAATTGGCTTACCTTAGCGTTATGACGCCGGCTTCAACCAAGGTCTGAATGCTATTCTTGAGAGTAAAGCAATCCTTGGTGGGATGAACGACCCTCCTGTGGTATGCACAGTACTTTGGGTCCGTAGTGTTGTCAGCTTCCTCCTGATTTGTGATAGGTGGTAGCTTGATCTTGTTACCTTCAAGGAGGGATTCGAAGATGGCTGGAACGTCTTCGTCCTTGAAGGAATACTCTCTTTGGAGTCTCGGACCCGAAGTCTTTTGCTGCCTTCGGGATTGCTGTTGTGACGCTTGATTAGCACCACCAGTAGCTGCAGGTGTTTTGCCCTTACCACGAGAGGCGAAGTTTGAGTCCAGAGGATTAGCCGTCGGTAGGTTCCTCTCGGCCTTCTTCCTTCGGAGGAAACGTTCGGCTTGTTCACCGCGCACCTTCAGATCCTTCCAAGTGTCAGACGGTGCTGTTCCCATTGCTTCCAACACGTCCAACGCAAGGTTGTTGTGGCAAGTTTGGAGGATGAATTCCTCTGTGATCGGGTCCCGGCAATTCATCGCCTTGTTCCGGAACCTTTTGACGAAGGTGTCGACTAACTCCCCGTCCTTCTGCTTCTCATCGAGCAATGATCCGATAGATATCTCGGTGTCGTCGTCGAAGAAGTTGGCCAGGAACTTGGTCTCCATGTCATCCCAGCTGTTCACGTTTCCTGGCTTGAGGCGGCGGTACCAATCGAAGGCGGCTCCGCGAAGAGTGCCGACGAATGACCGCACCATCAGAGGCTCATTGCCGGAAATAATACCCAGGTGCGATTTGAAATAAATCAAATGCTGAGTGGGGGAACCCTTCCCATCGAACGGCGTGAAGTTGATTAAACTGAACTTCGCCGGATAGGGGATCGATTCCCATTCTCGTGGGTATGGACAGGGAATGCCTGTTTTCTTCGTCTCTTGAGCGGAGATCAATGTGTTGATTTTGCTCTCGAGATCTTTGATCTTCAAGTCTTCACTTGTATCTTCGTTGGCATCCTCGTTACCACCCCCTGTATTGACAGGAGGGTTATTGGCATTGTGAGCTTCATCCCTATCTGCGTGCTCCTTTTCCTGAATAATCTGGTTACGGCGGTTCGATTCACTTTGCTGGTTCCTGAATGCATGGATTTGCTGCTCATGCATCTCTCTCATCTGCTGCATGGCCATCTCCATCTCGAATTTGAAACTTTCTTTCTGCTTAGCCAAAGCGTCTTCAAGCATCTTGGCCATTTCTTCCGCGCTTATCATAAATGACTCGCGGGGTTGTCCTTCGCTGGACACTGTATTGTCCGATGCGACAGCAGAGCAGGAATCCGATTCTTCATCTTCCGAAGGCAATCTTGTCCGAACCCTACCATAAGTTCCTCGTGCGATGGCTCCGGACTGCAGACGGGTTACACGCCGGGACGCTTCCAGAAACGATTTGAGATCAATCTGTGTCGATGTCTCTTTGCTGGTCATGTTGGCGGTGACCCTCGGAAATTCTCCGTCTTTAACCACCGTTCTTCTTTGCCGGAAACGCCTATGCCTTGGTTTTGGCGTTTCGGTATTAAGCCTTTCGAACACTGAGATTCTCTCTGGGACTACCTTGATGCAGTTGCACTCAGACAGTACCGCCCGAATGAGCTTTGAACAAGGGCACTGAGTTTCCTGTTCTCGGGGACTCCTCTTTCTGGTTCTGTTCGTACCCCCAGCACGATAGTACAACTCGTCATTTTGACAGTCGGAGTAACCTATCGTGTGTGGGCACGACTTCTCAGGTATAACATTATCACTATCAGATGATAATGTTTCCATCTGAGGGCGAATTGCCTTCCTTGGACTTTCAAGAGTCACGCGCCTTGAGACATGCCTTTTTGGGCGTGAATTCTCAGCGGGCTCTTGGACCTCAATGCGCAAATTAGCGCGCGCAGTTGCCTTGAGCTCCTTGTCATGTTGGAGGTAGCGGTGACCCCCAGCGTGTTGATTCGTTCGGGGTTTTCTTAGTGGGCCCAAACGTTCTTGGATCGGAGCTTTGCTTCGCTCATCGGGAATTGGACCGAGGCGCTCCAAGACTGGCTTTCTTCTTCGGGAGGATTCTGCATGATCTCCCGGAGTAGCTATGGGAATTCTCGGCGACTTAGCTGGGTTCGCCGGAGGTTGAATTTTGGTTGGAGGCTGCAAAGGTTGCTCCTTAGCCTGAATTGCCGCTTCAGACTTTGGCCTCCAAACTTTGCGAGTTGGTGGCGGCTTCTTGGCCACTTCTTTCTGCAACTTTCTACGGGCTTCTTCGGCTTGAGCCCGTGCCTGCGCTGATAGTGCGCGGCGTTTGCGGATGCGTTCTTCCAGCGTCGAACGATTCCGTTTGACACGGATCCATTCCATTGTTGGCGGCTTGGAAGAGGTGCCGTTCATCTGTTGTTGAGGCTGTTTGCCTCTCTTGTTCTTCAGACCCGCGTTGTAGCGGACTCCGTCGGTGGACTCCATCGCTTTGGCGAATTGTTTGGCCAAGCGTTGGCGTTGCCTTTGGCGGGCTCTCTTTGAGAGAGTCACCGCTCCTTTGGTGACGGAGGAATTGGTTGGAACCAGCTTGATCTGGTTGGAGATTGGTGGAGCCTCATCTGACGCAACTTTGGCGTCAATCGAGATGAGGTCGTCGTTGGTAGCTTCAACTTCTTCGTACCAACGCACCTTTCTGTTGGAAGAGAACTTGGACTTCTTGGACTTGCGGGGGGAGGTTGATCTAGACGAGGATGAAAGGTATTCCTCGAACTTGGTCTGATCGAACTCGTATTCGACCTCCTCCACGACTGGGATCAAGATCCGCGGCTGCGACGCTCCGATCTCGGCAGCGAGATCGGTGGCTCCCACTGTGGTCGCCAGATTGTTCGCTGGAAAATTCGTGTCTTTCTTTGTTATTGATTCCATTGTCATCTTGAGTTACAACTTTTTGAGTTACAAAAGATCCGGTCTTTTTATAAGATCCGGTTACAACGAAAATCAAATAAAAATAAACAAAGATTACAACTTTTCTCCTTTTGTGTCGAACGAATCGCGAGCTCCTGTTTTGCGGTCGCTCGCTTTGTGGGTTCTTTGCCTGCGCCGGGGTTGTTTGCCGTGGACCACCGCGCGATCTAGATCCGGTCGGATCTACGCAGTACAACGGGTATTATTTCACCAAGGAAATAATAGCCGGGGAGGATTGTTTCACCAAGGAAACAATCGTCCAAGTCTCGGGATCTAAGACCAAGCTTAGATCCGGAGTATGCCTGCGTAGATCTGAGATCTGATCCTCTCGAACACCTGCCTTATTTGACGTTGATGATCGCCGAGCACCAGATCTGAAGGAGTGAGTCCCCGAAGTCCCAAAGTTTCAATCTTTTTTAAGTTCCGAGTCTCCAATCCAGCAGGGCTTCGCCTCTCTCCAAAATTTCCAACCTTCTCAAATGACAAGGGGGTGGCCTATTTATAGGCTCTCAGGACAGTGCCCGCAAAAAGAGAAACGTCGGCCACCGTCGGCCACTGTCGGCCACCTCGAGGTGGCCGGCACTGTGCCGAGCCACCTTGAGGTGGCTCGGCTCTTGGCCAAGCCACCCCAAGGTGGCTCGGCCACCGAGCCACCTCAGGGTGGCTCGGC
>NW_017973434.1:18763-21372 GCF_001876935.1 Asparagus officinalis
CGGTGCTGTATTTATTGTCTGACCGTTGTCGGAATTTTAAACTTGAAGTCGGTTCCTGATTTTCTAATCTTTAGCTGACCATCGATTGTTGGCGTCGAATCTTTGTCTGCAATGCGTTGTCCGGCGTCGTGTTGTTGAGTTATCCTTAAGAATGTTTATAAAAACATTCTCCAGGAACTTCTCAACAAAAATTAGGGAACAGTTTATACTCATATACCTTATTGGAGTATTTAAGAAGCAGTTTATACTCGTATACTTTTCGGAGTATTTAAGAAGCAGTTTATACTCGTATACTTTTCGGAGTATTTAAGAAGCAGTTTATACTCGTATACTTTTCGGAGTGTTTAAGAAGCAGTTTATACTCGTATACCTTATTGGAGTATTAAGAAGCAGTTTATACTCGTATACTTTTCGGAGTATTTAAGAAGCAGTTTATACTCGTATACTTTTCGGAGTATTTAAGAAGCAGTTTATACTCGTATACTTTTCGGAGTATTTAAGAAGCAGTTTATACTCGTATACTTTTCGGAGTATTTAAGAAGCAGTTTATACTCGTATACTTTTCGGAGTATTTAAGAAGCAGTTTATACTCGTATACTTTTCGGAGTATTTAAGAAGCAGTTTATACTCGTATACTTTTCGGAGTATTTAAGAAGCAGTTTATACTCGTATACTTTTCGGAGTATTTAAGAAGCAGTTTATACTCGTATACTTTTCGGAGTATTTAAGAAGCAGTTTATACTCGTATACTTTTCGGAGTATTTAAGAAGCAGTTTATACTCGTATACTTTTCGGAGTATTTAAGAAGCAGTTTATACTCGTATACTTTTCGGAGTATTTAAGAAGCAGTTTATACTCGTATACTTTTCGGAGTATTTAAGAAGCAGTTTATACTCGTATACTTTTCGGAGTATTTAAGAAGCAGTTTATACTCGTATACTTTTCGGAGTATTTAAGAAGCAGTTTATACTCGTATACTTTTCGGAGTATTTAAGAAGCAGTTTATACTCGTATACTTTTCGGAGTATTTAAGAAGCAGTTTATACTCGTATACTTTTCGGAGTATTTAAGAAGCAGTTTATACTCGTATACTTTTCGGAGTATTTAAGAAGCAGTTTATACTCGTATACTTTTCGGAGTATAAGAAGCAGTTTATACTCGTATACTTTTCGGAGTATTTAAGAAGCAGTTTATACTCGTATACTTTTCGGAGTAAGAAGCAGTTTATACTCGTATACTTTTCGGAGTAAGAAGCAGTTTATACTCGTATACTTTTCGGAGTAAGAAGCAGTTTATACTCGTATACTTTTCGGAGTATTTAAGAAGCAGTTTATACTCGTATACTTTTCGGAGTATTGATTCTTTCATTGCAACGCATTGATAGGCGTTGACCTAGGGTCATGCGTTGTCCGGCGTTGACCTTAGGGTTTTGGACGTCGTACGTTGACTGTTTGATTGCAACGCGTTGACTGGCGTTGACCTAGGGTTATGCGTTGACCGGCGTTGACCCTAGGGTTTCGAATGTCGTACGTTGACTGTTTGATTGCAACGCGTTGACTGGCGTTGACCTAGGGTTACGCGTTGTCCGGCGTTGACCTTAGGATTTTGGACGTCGTACGTTGAATTTTTTGCTTGCAACGCGTTGACTGGCGTTGACCTAAGGTTACGCGTTGTCTGGCGTAGACCTTAGGGTTTTGAACGTCGTATGTTGCTCAGGTCACGAGACCAACTAAAGAAGTTGATGCGTCAGTGACTTTCGTATTTATAGGATTTTTGGCAAACCCTCAGCCATTAACGGGTTTGATGAGCCTTTATCGACTACCGTTTGAGTCGGGCTAGCATGCGAAACTCTCAAGTCCGTTCCGCATGTGACGTTAAGCTAAAAGAGTTAACCCTTTTAGTGCTACGATATTGAATACGTAGACTTCGTCTTTCTCACGGGAATAGACTACCCGGCGACGCGTGTTAGGCGTTGACTTTAGGATTTTTGGCTAACCCCAAGCCTTTAACGGATTTGATTAGCCTTTACCGACTACCGTTTGAGTCGGGCTAGCATGCGGATTGTCTAAATCCGTTCCGCATGTGACGTTGTGCTAAAGGAATGAACTCCCTTAGACTTGATGCTACGACTTCGAATACGTAGACTTTGCCATTGCTACGGGAATAGGCTACCCGGCAACGTGTATTAGACGTTGACTTATCCCTACTTAGGCTTCGGGATAAAAATACCCCAGACTGGTATTCTGGTGTCTTTTTCAATCGGTAAAAGACTAAACCGGCGACGCGTGTTAGGCGTCGGCATATCCTTTCTTAGGATTCAGGATGAAATTCCCCATGCGTGTAAGGCATGGATTTTGGTGTTATTAATAACAACCTGCCACAATGTTGAATATGTGGACGGATGTTCTTTTCAACGGTTAAGAACTAACCGGCAGCGCGGGTTAGGCACAGACTTATCCTTGCTTAGGTTTCAGGATAGAATACCCCAGAATCGAACCCTGGTGTCTTTTTGTACGGAAAAAGACTAAACTGGCAACGCATGTTAGGCGTTGACTTATCCCTACTTAGGATTCGGGATAAAATTCCCTATACCTGTGAGGCACAGATTT